>NW_005842488.1:889125-900618 GCF_000455745.1 Alligator sinensis | reverse complement strand
GCCGGCCCCCTCTCCATTGCATCAAGCAGCTTGTGTCTGGGACCTTCCCTGGGGCGTGGGGACACCTGGGAAGGGGGTGCTTGGACCACATGTGTTCAGGACACACGTGTTACCCGAAGACGGGCCAGCCGCAGCAACAGGCCTGAATTCTGCCTGGTGGAGCAGTGGCTCTGGGTGGTGGCATGGCCAGGCTCGGTGGCATCTGAATGCATGGCTGTTTCTCTCTGCACGCCGGTGGGGTGATGCCCACGGCCTTTCAGAGCCTCAGGTGCTCTGGGGAGATGCTGCACCTGTGACACTACGGGAGGCGCTCGCTGAGGTCCAGAGCTGGAGGGGAGCGGAGGGGCAGGTCCTGAGAGCAGGTGGTTGGCAAAGCACTGTGGTCTCTGCCTCCACCCCTTATGGCACAGGCCGGGTGGGTCAAACAGCCGGTCCTGGGACCAGATTGGGGTTCGGGGAGATTTGAGGCTGAGCCTGTTCCCCTTGAGTGCGGCTTTCCTGGGCCTGTCTCTGCCCACCCTGGAAGGTCAATGCTTGTCCCAGAGCTTCCCTCCAATTCCCCAATACCAAGTGCCTGCTCTGGGGCCTGAGTGGCTCCTGGCCGAGGTCCTGCTAATGCAAAACCTAGCAGCCATCCTCTTGGTGGGCATCTGATTTGCACCGGCCCCTTTTGCTTCTAGGGAGAGCAAAGTCTGAGCCCCTCTGAAGCACCATGTGGGGCATCTGGGCCTCGGCCCTCTGTGTCGCTGGCCTCCTGGGAGCCTGCCGAGGCGGGAAGCTGCCTGCGTCCAGAGAAGGTAAGTGAGCTGTGTTGGAGGGCAGGGCTGGGTTAGGCAGTGCGGGTGGAGCAGTGCCTGGGGTGCTTGCATCTGGAGCAGTAGCAGGCTGGGGATATAGGTTGGCTGGGGTCCAGGCTGCAGGGGCAGGGGTTGCAGGGAAGGTTGCTGCTTGTTGCATGCAAAGCACTGGGTTCGAATCCTGTTCCACTTGGTACTTGGCAAGAGTGGGTTTGGCGTGGTTCCTCTGTGAGTCTGCTAGTCATTCTCAAGCGGGCATCGGTGGAGCCCAGGACCTGCTGTGCTCCTTCCCATGTCCCAGCTGCAGGAAGCGTTAGCCCCAAAAGGCCCTGCTCTCTTGTCCCAGTGCCTTTGGGGTGTGGATGACACACAGAGGATGGCCTGGTGGTGAAGACCAGGGGCTAGGGCCCAGAGTCAGGTGTGGAGTCCTGTTCCCAGCCCTGCAGAAAGGGGCATTTTGGGAAGGCAGGCCTTGCGGGGGTCAGGAAGGAATTGGTATGGGCTGGGGGGGCGGTTTCCTTTCCTCTGTAGCTGGGAGGGGGTGGGGGGCAGTGTGTTGCACTACCCAGGATCTCCGTATAACAGTGTATATAACCAACCTTGTCTAGAAGCAGGACATTGGGCGCTGTGGTCCCCCTGCTTTACCGGTGGCACGTTTGGGTGTTACATCTTGTGTTGCGTCGGGTTGACTGCAGTTTTGCTAGGAGGTTGCACAGTGAGTTTGTATAGGATGGCTTGGATGGGGATGGTCTACCTTGGGGGTGCCTTCGTGCTTACCTGTTCCTACCGCCTCTCCCCTTCCATGCACAGAGGATCTGTCTGCAAGGTGGTGAGGTGCTTTATGGGGTGGGGGTGCCCTCAAGCAGTGATGGACAGAACAAGAAGTGACCTGCTGCTGGTGTCTCTTGTGGTAGAGAGGAGCTGGTGTCTGATGGGTGACGCATCCTGCAAGAGCATCCCTTGGAATTAGGCCCTGCTTTTCAGTGGGGAAACTGAGGCACTGGGAGGGGAAGCAACCAGACCAAGGTGATGCAGGCAGCTGGTGACAAGAGCTCGAGCACCAGTGTCCCAAAATGCCGCCAGCCTGGTGTGGTCTCTGCCCTCTTCCTAGCAATGCAGAGGCCTCTTGTGCAGCCCTTTGCACCAGTGCGGTGTGCGTGAAGGTCTGTGGTGGTGTGAATGGCTGTTTGGGGCAACGGAGATCTGAGGCCCGTGCCTTTCCATGGAGCATCCCAGCCGGGACTGGCAGGGAAGGCTGGGCCAAGAGCTGACAGAAGGACTTAGCAATTTGGACCCCACTGTTGGACTTGGCACCGCAGCCAGGAGCCCTGGAGCTGGGGGTGAGGAGGGGAGGGGAATTCAAGGGCCCGGGCCCCCACTGGAGTCTGCCCTGGGGCTCCTGTGATGCCATGTCTGGATCCCACTGTCCCAACTGCTCCATTACCTCCTACTCTCCCCACCTGGCAGCCAGGAGGCCTTGGAGAGGTGGCCGAGCCAGCGTGGAGTGCCCCAAAGGTGCCAAGCTGGGCATGCCGCAACCCGGAGCGCATGCACGTTGCTGTCTTACGGTGCACAATGTGCGCAGGCCTCCCCCTCCAGCTGATCTCTCGACACGCCTGCCCAGGCAGGACGGGCCAAGAGGCTGGAGTCACGCTGGGCGGGGTGGCAGCCAGCGGTGAAATCACTGACGGGGCCTCCTCTTGGAGCGGGTCCCTCTTCCTACGGCACAGTCTCCCTGCCAGAGGGGCGTGGGGAGCCTCCTTTGCCCGCGAGCACATCGGAGCCCAGATTGCTGGAAACCGGCGGAGGAGGCAGCTCGCTCTGTTCTCTGCAAGAACTTGGCTTCGGCTGCATGTCCAAGGGCTTCTCTGCTCCCCCAGGCTCTGGCGACATCATTTTGTAGACAGGGAAGCTGACCCAGGCCCTGGGCTCTGTGTGCCTTCTTGTTAAGCCAGTGACCCCTGCGGGGGCGAACAATTGGAGCATTTGCACTAGCAGCTCGGGCTGGGCCTGGCCTGCTAATTGTGGGGAGGGTGGGAGCAGGTTTGGATGCAGCCTGGCAATGGGAATATGGAGGTTAGCTCTATGCAGAGAGCTGCCTTCTCCCCTTCATTCAGTCTTGGTCCCAGACACCAGGCAGCCTTGGGCATCCTTGGATGGCATCTCTTGAGTCTGGAGGTCTCGTGGTGGCTCTGCAGAGGCTGAGTTTCCAGGCGGGCAGAGGAGTTTGCTAAAGGGAGCTGTAGACTGTGGTGCCCTTTGCCAGGGGGGCACCTGATGTGTGTTTTGTAGAGACTCCTGCAGATCCTTCTTGCTCTAGGGGTCGGCTACAAGGAGCTGGGAGCTGCTGTGTGAGCCAGGCTCGTTGGCTTTGAGTCCAGACTTTTCCATATGGTTCAGCTTTCCCAGGCTGAATTGGCCCTGTCTCAGTTACTGAGTGAAAATCCAGCCCGCGGGTCCCAGGCTATTGTTTGCTCACTGGCCAAGCAGCATTTACTATGGTGGCAAAAGCCCATGTGATGTCCCATTTCCCATGCACTAAACTGTCTGCCCAGCTTCTACAAACTGGGATTCTCCTTGGATCCGGTCTCGGCCGTGGCCTGCCTCCCTGGCTTCAGATGAGCCCGTGGAAAGCATATTTTGGGAATCGGCTTAGATCTCAAGTCAAGCCTTGAGCATCATCCGAGTGATGAGGCCACACAGCAGGCACTGCGGTCTCTCCAGTGCGCAGCAGCCTGAGACAGGTGCTGGAAGTGCCAGGGAGCACAGGGGTTAACCTAAGTGTCTGATCTCAGCTCCCCACCACTGCATGCAGCTGGTTTGGAGGGATGCAATGGTCTCTTTTTGGGTGTTGTGGAGTGTTGCTGTGAGCTGTTTGACAGCTACCATCCCAGAACTGGCTG
This sequence comes from Alligator sinensis, assembly GCF_000455745.1. Taxonomy (NCBI): domain Eukaryota; kingdom Metazoa; phylum Chordata; order Crocodylia; family Alligatoridae; genus Alligator; species Alligator sinensis. Next base: position 896,918 of record NW_005842488.1, on the reverse strand, counting down.
CATATCAGCCACAGCAAAGCAGTTCCTTGCTGACTTTGGCAGTGCAGGGCTGGAGCATTCCCCACCCTCTTCCAGCGCTCCTCAGAGGGACTAAGGGTAGGGCTTTGGAGCTGGGGACCCTGGGGTGGATTCAATCAGCAGGTCCGTCTGGTGGACTTGTTTCTGGATTAAAGAGGCTGCCAGCACTCCTCGGGGTCAGTGCTGAGACTGGCTCACCCAGCTATGATAGCAGGGGTGACAGGGCAAAGCAGACCCTGTCTGGGGAGCATGTCCCCTGGCTGCTGTGCCCAGGTGGGGTGGCACAACCCAGGAGTCCTGTGCTCTGGACCCTTTTCCCTCCACGAAGCCAGAGGAGAACCAGGAGGTGCCTTTCGTTCCTCTTCCCAGCAGGTCTCCTTTCTACTTCTGCCTCTTTGCTCAGCAGCTCCACTGCCTTCCCCGGGGTACCCACAGCGAGCTCAGCGTGGGCAGTGCTGCCATGGGCTACCCCGTGATCTTGCCTGGGATTAAGCCAAGCACTGCTGGGTTCATCTGGAGAGTAAGGTAACCTTTCATCAGGACGTGTCTTGGGAATCTTCAATGAGCAGAGGCTGAAGGAAGCAGACATGTCCAGCTTGCAGAAAAAGTACTCACAGGGGCACATCATAGCAGTCTTTAGATACTTGAAGGGCTGCCATAAAGAAGAGAAGAAACATCTTTTCTCCCTTGCTGCCGAGAGCAAGACGCAGACCGCTGGCTTGAAGTTGCAGCAACGTCAGTTCAGACTGGATCTCAGGGGAAAAAAAACGTTGCTGTTAGGACAGTGAGGCAGTGGAATAGGCTGCCTAGGGAAGCTGTGGCCTCTCCATCGCCGGAGGTGTTCAGGAAAAGGTTGGACAGGCATTGGGCAGGGATGATCTAGGTGTAGCTTTGCCTGTGTTTTGCTGTGAGTATTTCCCATGCTTCTGGGCTTTGCTGGTTGCCACAGGATGCCAGAAAGGATTTTTTCCCCCCTCTTATTGCTACATGTGCCGGGATTTGCTTGCTTCCACAGAGGCATTGCGTGTTGGCTGCAGCAAAGGCTGGGGACTGGGAAAGGAGAGCACCAGTGCTCCTGTTGGGACTTAAACCTGGAGGTTCCTGGCTTGCCCGTCTGCTCAGGGTCAGATGGATCATCACATCTGGGGTCAAGAGGGGTTTGCACCCCATGGTCAGAGGGGGCTTTGGTCTTTCTCTGTAGCAGAGGGCACCACCCTCTTCCTGGGACCTCTGGAACGTATATACGGCAGCAGGCCGGCGGGCGCTCTGGTCCCCTTGCTTTACCAGTGGCAGGTGTGAGTGAGTGTTACATCTTGTGTTGCGTCAGGGTGGACTGTGCAGCTTAGCTAAGAGGTTAGATAGGATGTGTACAGGATGGTTTGGATAGGGATGGTCCTGCCTCAGGCAGGAGGTTGGATTCGATGATCTCTGGAGGTCCCTTCCAGCCCGACTCTTTCACCCATCTTGTCTTTTGTCCTGACCCCTTTCCCCTTCTCTCTGGTCAAAGTTGGCTATTGGCTTGGTGCCCCAGAGGGACTTCAGAGCTGCCTGAACCCACCTCATGGGGCCCTGGTCTCACCTGGTTTGGCTGGTGGCGTCGCACAGGGTGCTCTGGGTATTTTTGGCCTGTGTTGCTGTAGGTGAGGGATTGAAGTGGTGATTTTGGGCACCTCTTTAGGAAACGGCAGCTTGTGCACTCAGGGGCCCAGGAGACCCCACCCCATCCTGTGGTCCTTGACTAAGTTGATGTGCTGCAGAGACACTGCAGGGCCATCGGCTCCAGGAGCCCATTGAGGAAGAGCCGTTCTTCATGGAGGAAGAGGCTTTGGCAGGGAAGTCCCTGGCAGTAGGACACGATCCAGGGGCGATCCAGGGGTTGGAGCCCTGGAGCTGCCCCCCTGGACTCCTTGCGCCAAGGAGGAGGAAGAGGGACATGATTTAGAGCAGCTGTGCCCCAGGGAGTGGGGAGCAGACCCTCCTTAAAGGATACTGCAGTTTGGGATGTCCCAGGGCTGGGCCTGGCCGGGCCCTTTGGATGACGGTGATGCCTTCCTGGCAGGCCAAGTCTCTGAAACAGAGCAGGGGTCTTGGGCACGGAGTCAGACCAAAAGCCAGAGCAAAAAGAACATCTCTGTCCTGCTCCATCAGCCACTGGCTTGATTTCAGGAGCCCAATGCATTTTGTCTCTGGGTGCTGGCAGGTTCCTGGATCCCCTGGGCAGCCTTTCCCAGAGGCTGCCTAGCAAATGGCGATGGTAGCAGTTCATATGGCTCTATATGGGGGCAGGGGGCTCCATCATCTATCAGCCCCAAGCTAAGCCATACTCCAGCATCTCCAGGCTAAGCAGTGCAGGGTCTCTTCTCTCTGCCAGACCTTTGGGGCACTCATGGGCTGGGATTTGTGTAGGCAGGTCTGGGACTGGAGCATGGTGATGTAGGAAGGGGATCCATGCAGCCATGCTCAGCCTGACGCCCAAGTCCCCCCCAACAGCTCCCAGCCCTCTGAGGGCACGTGGCTGTTGGGAGCAGCTGATGACAGCAGTTTGTCTTCCAGGGGACCTGTGTCCGCACCTACAGCGAGAGGAGCTGAGGCTGGAGCAGAGCAGTGACAGCCATGCCAACATCACGGGTAAGGAGCCCCCTTCTTCCGGTCAGGGTCCATCTGCAGTGTGGCGGGTCCGTGCAGGGAACCACGTGCTTGGGTCTGCGCTGTGGAGTTGCTGGGGGAAACCAAGGTGTGGGGCAAGGGGTGTTGAAGAGGCGCTGGGCCCAGGAAGGCAAATCCAGCTGGGATTTGGAGAGGGCAGTGAACCCCCTTACTCACCATTACACCTTGGGGAGAGGAGACTTGGGACCAACCGCAGCCCTGGTCGCTTGGGGGTGGAAGAGAAGCCCCAAGTAGAAGGTAGTCCATCGTCTATGACAAACCATGGCCCCAGGGATGCTGAGCACCTCCTTCTGCACTGCGGGCAGAGCCGCCACCCCTGTTTGGGGAAGCAGGGCAGAGGGGATGGGACAAGGTGTGCATGGCCCTGCAGGGAGCTGGGGCAGAGCCAGGCATGGAGCCCAGGTTTTGCGGTGCCCGTGTCTGGGCCTTCAGCACTGAGAAGCTCTGTGCTGCAGAGTGAAGCTGGCGAGGAGCTTTGGGCTGGGATGTATTTTCCCCTTGGAAGCTGCTGGTCAGGTTTAGAGCAGCTTGCAGAGATGAGACACGGGGACCGGCATCCGCCCAGCTGGCTTCAGACCCTGCCTGGTTCCCAGCCTCACCCCCGGGGGAGCTGGGGGCCCTGGAGCTGCGGCTCCTTTCCCTTTTCTGAAGATCTGCCAGTCTCTGCAGCACGTGGCGTTTCCCCCATGCAGTCGCATAGACTCTGCTGGCTTGGCCTGGTCTCACCTGGGCTCCTTTTCTCTCTCTCCCACAGGGTTTAACCTCATTAAAAGTTTTGCTCTCCTGAAGACTTCATCTATCAAGAAAATCCGCAATCCCAAAGGGCCCCTGATCCTGCGGCTGGGCAGCACTGCCCTGGTCCGGCCCACGGAGTGAGTGTCTGGCTGATTCCTTGGTGGCCAGGGTCTTAATGCTGTCAGGAGATGAAGGATTAGTGGGTAGAAAGGCCAGGAAGATGGGACTTGAATCTCTTTGCAGTGGGGCATGATGCCCTTGGTTCCTGCTGGCGGGAGTGAGTGGGCACGGTAGGGAGGTGTCTGGGGTTACTTGGCTTTGCTGCCTTCAATCTAGGTGCCTGGGGTGCAAATCTCTGCACGTGTCCATGTTTCTGGTGGCTACACACCTGCAACCCAGTCGTCATGCGCTGACTGGCCATTGGCCTAAAACACCGCTGCATGCCCTGGGTGGAGGGGTACAGGGCATTACTGTGTCATACCAGAGCCATTTGTGCAGGCGGCTGTGTGTGATCATGGGCAGAGAGCCTGGCTGTGTGGGGCATCCATACTGTAGCTTGTCTGGTGACGACTTCATCCTCCTGGCTCTGACCTGTGCAGGGTGACTGCCGTGCATGCGGTGATGCCTACTGCTCTCACATTTATGGGTGCAGGGGGTCGTGGTGTGGCTCTGCAGATCCATGGCTTGAGAATATTGATCTCAGTTGATCTCAGCTGGGCCTCTGGGCATCTGCATGGGGTGGTGTTAGATGCTTTCCCTGCCTCCAGCAGGATCAGGCAGCATCCTGCCTTTCTTTGTGTATCCGGTTTTATGCTGCTCCATCGCTGCCACCAGAAGCAGCCCAGCTGCCATTGTGTGGGGCATCCATGCGGGGGCAGCCCTCTGGCTTCAGCTTGGAGGTGCAGCCTGAGCAGGGGAAGGGAAGGGGGTCCCGGGATGCAGAGGGTTGAGGACACAGCTGCAGCATCTGTGCAGGGGTTATCCAGTGCACAGAGGGCGTCTCTCTGGAGCGCAGCAGTAGCTATACAGGGCGTTACCCAACGCAGGGGGTGTGTTGCTCTGGAGCATAGCAGTGTTGTATTTAACCATGCTCCCGGGCTCCAGCACGGATATGTTGGGTGGGAGCTGGCAATACTTGTGCTCACTGCAGGACTCAGAGGAGGGCTTCCCTGAGGCTGGAGGGCAGCAGCTGGGGGCCGCACAATGCCACAGTGGAGCAGTAGTGGGATCTTCTCACTGAGTCCTGGAGCCAAACCTCTGCTTCTGGGCAGCACATCCTGCAGTCTGTCTTGTGCATGGAGACCAGGCCCTGGAAAGGTTCCTTTGCCCCCTGCTTCTTCCCCCTGGCGTCATGCATGATGGCAGGTGGTGAATTACGGCGGATGAATCATTCCAGGCGGGAGGCGGGTACACTTAACTCCATCTAGCCCAGCCCTTGTGTTCCTCCAGGAGCCTCTGGCAGCAGGGAGCTCCTTTGGCATTTACCGCAGAGACCAAGGGCAAGGGTGCGGCTTGTAACCCAGCCAAGACCTCAGGGAATAGGTCGGATGCTTGTGTCCAGGCTGGATGGCACCAGTGTGGGAGATGCCAAATGGGCGCTGCAGAGCTGCTGGCAGTGGGGGCTCGTTCCCCCTGGACTGGGTCGGGGTTGGGGAGGTGGCAGGGTGCAGTGGCTCACTCTGCAGAGGTGCCAGCTGGGGGTGGGTGCCCAGGCTGGGGCGACAGGGTGAGCACTGTTGAGGATGCCTCAATCCTAGAAAGTAAATCATGCTGGGAGGCAATGGACCGGGCGATTGGCCAGGCTTACGCAATGCCTGCTCCAGCAGGCGTGTGTTTCTCTCCCACGCTTGGCCAGGCGCCGGCAGGGGAGGGGGCTAGACTGGCCCATGGAAATGCGTAGCCCTGACTTAGCTTCTAGACGGAGCTGCTGGCTCTCTCCCCTCTCGACCCTGCGTACGGCTGGCTGGGGATGGGCTCTCCCACATGCTGGGCCTGCAGAGGCTGCATCGAGGGAGCACCCGAGCAGCGGGGTTGGGTCCTGCAGTGCCATTCCCCAGCGGTAGCTGCTACTTGCTGGGACAGGCCTGGGGGTCACTGCTCTCTGCAGTGCCCAGCGAGGTCTGTGTGTACGGTTGTGCCCCTGCCCAGTGCTTCCTGCACGGGCTGTGTACAAAGTGCTGGGAGCTCGACTGCTTGAGTCTTCCAGGCATGGAAGTGAGTCAGGGCCAGCGGCCTCGAAAGCATGGGAGGTAGCTGGTTGCACAGGCCATGGGCCGTACGAATGCCCCCCCTCCATGTTGCCACTTTCACCAGCTCCTCCCAGCGCTGGCCCAGTCCCATCAGAGCCGGCTGGGGTCCCAGCCAGGCCCAGAGATATCTCATGAAAGGATGCAAGCTGCTAGGAGGATGGGCAGTTGTGAGGAGGAAGTATCGTCGGTCTTAGGCCCTTGGGTTCAATTCCTGCTCCCATCAAAGACTTGCAGAGGCCCCTTTGCCTTGCTGGGTCTCATGCCCAATGTCTGCCACCAGGTTGGAAGGGCAGCAGTGCCTCAGAGCAGTGTCTTGCCATCCCCACCCCTATGGGAGCTGCTGGGGGTCCCTGGAGCCTCTTTCCATACCTGTCCACCCTGCTGTCTCCGACAGCTCTGGGGTGCTGCCAACTCCCAGCAGAGCTTTTACCCACCCGGTCTCTCCCAGTCCTGGAAATTGGTCCCACTCCAGAGCAGAGACTATGGGAACCCTTGGGGTGGTGGAGATGAGGCTAGCTGGGATCTTGGCAGCCAGGCCAGACTGCAGCACCAGCCTCAGCAGGGCCGGCAAACCTGGCTGCAGTCTGGACTTCTGGCTGGGGGCCGAGGCGGGAGTCCTCCCTGCCCTGGTACTTGCACCGTGCTGGAGCTGGGGTCAGCCCCATCACCCTGTCCGAGGGACCTGGAGTGTAGAGACCCATGCTTACCCCTTGCTTTCTGTGCTGGAGTCACCCTGCAGTCTGCAGATGCATGCTGGAGCCATGGACACGTTTGGTGTGTGGAAGTAGTGTCTATAACCCAGGAGGAGGCCCCAGGGGTTTGGGGATTAGTAGCATGTAGACTGGGGTTGTCTCCCTCCCTCCTTGCAGCCCAGCAGGCTGGCACCCTGCTTTAGACTCTGCAAGGGCAGGGAGGAGGGTCATTGCCCGTCTCTGCCACAGCCTCTCTGTGTGACCTCAGGGGAGTCACCTCACCCCCGCACTTCCAGCCTCCCACCTGTTGTCTGTGGGTATCATTTGCTCGTGGGGGCCAGGCCCATCTCCTACTCTGTGTCTGTCCAGTGTACATCACCATGGAGGCTGCCATTAAGTAACATGACATCTATTGCCACGCAGGGAAGGGGTGGCCCCTCTGGGTCCCAGCTGAGCGAATATGGGTCCTCCACCACCTGAGTCTGGGTTGGGATCTGTGGGACATGTTGGTGGCTGCCAGGGGAGGTCAGCGGAGCTGTGATGGGTCCTAGTTGGCTCTCCAAACTGCAGCCGAACCCCCACTGGGTGAGATAGGAGAGTCAGTCTTGCCTTTGCAAAATGCCTTTGGCCCGGCCATCCTGAGCAAGGGGCAGCAGTGATGGGGCAGGAGCGCTGGATCACGCAGCACACAGTGGGATCCCAGTCCCACTGCCTGTCTGGCCACTGCATCCTTCCCGTGACTTCTGGCAAGGAGAACCCAGGTGTCCTGACCATGCCACTGCTTCCAGAGGCTCCCCCTGCAACTTTGCTCCAGATAACAGGACTTTCTCATGCTGCCTTGAGTGGCTGTCATGCTCCACCCCAGATGCAGCTGCATTTTGGGGGTGGATGAGGCCATTCTGATACTGCACCTGTCCCAGGGAAACCCTGATGGCTGAGGAGATGGGTCCCCCTGCTCACATAGTCTTCCTGCCAGATCCCTGCGTGGGTGAGAAGCACCTCCCTTCACTTCCAGCTGCTGTACCCGGCCTCCCAGCGAGCTGCTGCAGCCCTCCTGGCCCAACACCTTTGTGCCTGCTGGGCGTTCACTGCCCTGATCCTGCCCATGCCCTGCAGTCTGGCTTCAGGTCCCTTTGCATGAGCTGAGCACCACAAGATCCCCATCATCTTGCAAGTGCCCAGGCCATGCCCAAGCCCAATGCGAACAGTCAGTGCTCTGGGACAGGAGCCTGAGAGAAGCATCCTGTGCGGAGATGGACTGACTCACGCCTGGGCAATGCGATTGCAACAGCAGGAGCAATTCGGCAGCTGGAGCTGGCACGTGCTCCAGCTTAATCCATCCTGCGGAGCCCTCCAGGCCTCCTGCACTGTCTGATCTGCCGTCCAGGTGCCCGGAGCAGTAGGCCTGGCTGCTGGCAGCTGCCACGGCAGA
>NW_005842488.1:862006-889003 GCF_000455745.1 Alligator sinensis | reverse complement strand
GTGGGTGCTGCCTGGTTCGGGGGGTGGAGCGCGGGGGCTGTGGTCGGGCTGTTTTCCTTCTTGTTGGCTTGAGGGGAATGGAAAGTGGGAAGCAGCTTCTGTTTGTGCAGGGAAGGAAGTCCCTGGGGGGGAGCGGGGCTGTGTCACTTGCCAGCCGTGGGGGCTTGGGCACCCACAGGAGGAAGGGGCCCAGTCTGGATCCTCTCTGTGGGCTACATCTCAGGGTCTTATGGGTGTGTGAGGGAGATGGTGCAGTGGAGAGATGCTGCATGGCACGTACGGGGGCTAGGGTCCTGTAGGAGGGGCGCTGGGGCATCTTTCCCGGGAGCACCAGTGTATTGGGAACTTGCCAGAAGGACAGACCGATGGACCCTTCCTCCCTACATACCCCCACTGGCTGGGCCTGGTTATCCCTCCTACTGTTTGTTTCTGATTTATCTCCTGTTTCGAAAGCGCTGGCTTCTCTCCTGCAGCACTGAGACAAACAGCTTCAGCCCCCCTTTTTCCCCCTCCCCAGCACACGAGCCGGGTCTGTTTTGACCAGAGCTCTGCTGTCTGTGTGGCCTCCAGGTCTCCAGCCCCAGGCTCCCCCGGCTCCCGTCACGCACTGATGAGACATGCAGCCTAGGGGGGATGGCATCTCCGGCCATGCATCTCCTGGCATGGGTGCATTGCCGCATGCCCAAAGGGAGCTGTGTTTGGCAGTGATGGTGCTGGGGGTTTACAGCAATCCAAGAGTGCTCTAAAGGTGTGGGGGGGTCTCTTTATCCTTACGCCTGCCCATATCCATCACTTGCAAGATCCATGCACATTGACCCATGCCCACGTGCCTCTGAGTTGGTCTCATGCCCACAGATCCATGGAAGGGCACACACTTTCACACCTGAATGGATGGCTGCGCCCATGTTCATTCACACAGTGGTGCGCGCATGCGTGCACACACGGATGCAGATGAATGGGTGGGTCTCACTCCCAGAGACCCCTGCAGACACATGCACAGCCTCAGCCCTGTGCAGGCAGTATCTGGGCTGGTCTCAAGGCATGTGGATCCGTGCTCTCAGAGGCAGAGATGTCCTTGTGGGTCCACACACACACCAACACACATGCAGCTCTCCAGGCTCCATGCTGGAAAGGTGCTTGTGCTGCCTTGACAGCTCCTGCGGGGCTAAGGGAGGAGACAGCTCCCCGTAGCGATGTCAGTCTCTGCTTCCACTGATGTCTCTTTTCCTCCTCTCCCTGCCCCACTCCCAGGCAGGTGTTCCCCCTTGGCCTGCCTCAGGAATTCACCCTCGTCTTCACTTTGCTCCTGAAGAAGAAGAGCAGCAAGGAGGACTGGTATCTCTTCCAGATCACCGACCGGCAGGGCTACCCCCAGGTACCCTGGGCCTGCGTCCGTGCCTGCAGCACTTTCCTTTCCTGCTTTTGCCCTCCCTTTGGTGTTTCATGCCCCACTCCCGCTGGCTTTACTACAGCACAGGCTCCAGAGAGCCCTGGAGTCGCCCAACAGACCAGGTGCAGGATGACTACTGCTGACACGGGTTGCCAGCCGGCTTTTCCCTGGGAGCTAATGGCTGTTGGTTGGCCAAAGCCATGTGCTCCCTGGGCCATGCCAGCCATGGCATCAAGGAGACACGGGCTCTCTGCTCTGTCCCTGTGCATGAAAGCAATGACCTGCTGTGCACAGTGCCACCTGCGGGCATGTCTGGAACGGGTCCCCTGTGTGCCATGGGCTGTGCCAGCTTGGGATCCTGCCTTGCAACTGGCCCCAGCCCTCACCCCACATGGGAGGGGGTGGAAGGAGCTGGCTTGGCTGGTGGCAACGGTTGCACGATGGCTTGGCCTCAGCCGTCCAAGCCCCTGATCACCAGGCAGGGTCTTTGCAGATGCCACTCTCTGGGGATTTCCTCTGGCCCACCGGGCCCTGTCCTTATGATTGGACCTTGCTGTCTTTTCCCCACTGGCACCTGTAGAAATTGCCCTCAGCCACCACATCTCCTCTCTCCCTAGCTCTCCCTGGCAGTCCACGGCAAAGAGAGGAGCCTGGAGTTCCAGGTCAAGGGCCAGGAGAAGGAGTTTGTGAGCACGGTCTTCACTGGGAAGGGGGTCACCTCCCTGTTTGACCAGAAGTGGCACAAGATGGTGCTGAGCGTGCAGAGCCAGGGGGTCTCGGTCCACATCGATTGCAGCTACATCTCTGCCAAGCCCCTGGAGCCCTGGCAGGCGGTGTCCGGCGAGGGCAACACCTTCATCGGTCTGGATGCCATGCAGGGCGCGCCAGTCCAGGTGGGTCATCGTGCATGGGTCTTGAAGGGGCCAGTCTGGGTAGGAAGGGCCAGGGCAAGGGAGAGGAAAGCAGTAAGAGGGTGTGCGTGTGCAAACACGTGTCACGGGCCCATGGCCTGCAGCAAGAGAGAATAGGGTCCGTCCTCTAGACGGGGCAGGGACATGCAGAGGCTCCCTGGCTGGAACGGCTTCTGGGGCTAGGGTCAGCCCCCCTGTGAGTGGGGGCTGCCTTTTTTGTGGCTCTGATGGGGTCCATGTGTTCCCACTCCTGCAGTTCGACATCCAGCAGGCGCACATCTACTGCAGCTCAGAGCTGGCCGTGCAGGAAGGCTGCTGCGAGATCTCAGCCAGCGGGGTGAGTATTAGTCTCGCTGTCTGGGGTCTCCCGAAAGCCCTCGGTCTCTTGGTCTCACCTGGGGCTGGTGGGGCCAAGGGGCTCTCTCTCCACATGCATACTTGGCTTTCACCCCTCTGGCATCCGGGCACCACCCAGGGCAGGCAAGTGACTTGTCCCCCGATCACACAGGAAGCTTGTGGCCAGTCTGGGGGTTGAACCAAGGCCTGCACCCCAGCCTGGTGCTCTGAGTACCAGAGCATCCTCCCTCCCTGGGCAGGAGGAAGATCTCCCCAAGTCCTTGTTGCAGGGGATGATGCATCCCCATTGCTGCCTCCAGCTGTCAGTCGAAGCCTGGGGGTCCTTTTTCCCTAATGATCCATGGGGGAGGATCTTTTGAGTTTTGCCCTCCTGCATCCTGTCTATACACAGGGGCTTGGTGGCTGTGCTCAGCTCCCAGCCTCTGCATGGCTCCGGTACCCCGGCCTCACATGCTGATGAGTTCCCATTTCCGCTTTGCACAGTGCCCTTCTGAAGCCCCCAAAACCCGGAGGCAAGCAGAGGCCTTGCAGAACAACAACCTGATCGAGATCAACCCCCAGTCGGAGGGGAAGGTGTATACCCGCTGCTTCTGCCTGGAGGAGACCCTGGGGGGCCAGGTGAGAGGGGGATGACTGGGGCAGGCGCATGGGAGGAAGGAGCTGGGAAGCGGCAGAGCTGCAACCACCCTTGGGGCTGGGAGCTTGCAGCCAGCTAGGCAAGCTAGATGTGGCCAGCAGTGAGGCAGGGGCAGTGGCAGCCCCCCTCCCAGATGTCTCTGGCTGTAGAGCCCCTGCGCCTGGTGTATTGCATGACTTGCTGGGCACCAGGGCTTGGCCAACTGGAAGGCATGTCAGGAAGAGCTGGGAGAACGCTTAAGGCGCCGTGTGTGCGATGGAGAGGGGTCGTGCCTGGGTAAGAGCTGGAGAAAAGATTAAGGATCTGGCGGATGGAGCAGGACTGTTTGCTTTCTGGTTTCTCCCACTGGGAGCAGGGGCTGCAAGAGAGGATCAGAGCTGCTTCCAGCTGCAGGAGGCCTAAAAAGTGGCTCCCAGGTGGAAGAGGGCTGGGATCTAGGGAAACTGCCTCGGCAGGCTTGGGTGAGGCATTCCCTGGTGCATCTCTCTGCTCCTCCTTTCCTCAGCTCTCCACTCAACCCCAGCCGTTGTCTTGTCCCAGACTAGCTAATCCCCCAAAGCAGAGCTGCTGGGGCACGTGTGATGGGCAGAGGGACCTTGCATGGGGCAGGGGACAGGCTTCGATACAGCAGTGCCACCCAGCCAGCTGCGCTCACTGGTGCTGTGTGTGTGTGCTCGCGCCTTCACTTCCCTCGCAGCATCCCTGGCAGCCCAAGAGGTCTGGGCTCGAAACCTGCTGGCGACAAGGAGACAGGATATGAAGGACGGCCGGTTTCCTCTCTGTCTTGTCGCCTGTCCAAGCCCTTCCCCTCCTGTCATGGTGCCGTGGCCTTGACAAGCTGGCTCTTCCTGTGTTTACCACTGGGCTGCGCAGCTAGTGGGCTCCAGAGTCTGGCTCCCCATGGCCCACGGCCGTGCAGGGCTCTGGGAGCTTTCCATGTCCCCCATCTCCCACGGAGGGGGCTGCAGGGTCTCTGGGCCTTAGGACCGGGCATGTCGCTGAGCAGTGTTCCCTCCTGGTGCCAGCGGGTCACTCCACATGGAGCATCAGCGTGGCAGTCAGCGCTACCAGTATGCCCTGTGCTTGGGAGGGCAGCCAGGTAGCTCTGAGAAGTAGACCCATTCAGGGGCCAGCGCAGCCCTGGGTGTCACTCAGAGCAGCCTCTGGGCTGCTGGAACCCATGCCTGATGGGTCCTGGGCAGCAGAGATAAGCCCTAGCAGAGCACGCTCCAGCACTTCCCCTCCCTAAACCTGTCCCCCACCCCACATACTGCCTGTGCCAGCTAGCGAACCCCCACCAGTGCCCAGAGGATCCAAGCCACAGCGGTGCTCAGCGACAAGAGCCACATCTCCTTGCATTTGCAAACAGCAGCAAGTGGATTGCCCTCCCTGGCCTCCGCCCTCGTGCTTGCCTGGACCCTGTCCTCCCAGCCTTTCCTGACGGGGCTTTTGTCTGGGTCCAGCCTCTTCCATCGGCAGTCTAGGGCAGGAGGTACCCCCACAGCCAGCCATACCCAGAAGCTGCTCGGGGTGCATGGAGCAGGACTAGCATGTTGTGGGGGCAGGGGGTTGGGGGTAGGTTGGGGGAGCGACTGGTCCTGCTTTACCTGTGGAGATTCGGTGCCTCTGGGCAGCGTGCCTTATAGCTGTGCGACAGGGTGAATCATGCCATTTCAGGAATAGGTTAGACAAGGACGTGTCTGGGGACAATCCTGCCTCGGGGAAGGGGCTGGACTAGAGGTGACCTCCTGAGGCCCCATCCAGCCCTGCTTTTCGATGGTTCTTCATCCCAGCCTGGGAGCCGGGCTGTCTGGCTAGGAAGCAGGCATCGGATAGGGGCCTGCCAGGGCGGGTTGGGCTCTTGGCCCGGCAGAAGGTGGTATGCTCAGGGCTGGGCCACAGCGCACCCCTCCAACAAACAGCCCCTGACATGGATCCTGATGCCCTCTGAGTAGCACAGACAGGAGACGGGAACCTGGCAACCTGCATGCTCTTGAACCCAGAACCAGGCTGAAAAGCCCAGCCCTGTGCCCTGAAACCCCTCCTGTCTGAGCGGCAGAGAGCAGGCCTCTGTCCCTGAGGTCTGTCTCTCCTCCAGGGCTCTGGGATGTTCCCCAGACCTCTTGATGCAGCGCCCACACTCCCGTGGCGGAGAACACAGCTGCATTGATTCACCCCCCCGCTTGAAATCCTGCATCACATTTTCCGCAGGCTGGGGAAGTGAGCAGCGACGGGGCTGTCGGGTCAGCGGGAGAGTCGGGGCGCGAGCGGCTGAGCGGCTGGCAGGGTGCGTGGGGGCCGAGGCCAGGAGAGGAGGGGAAAAACTCCCTCCTCAAACAAGCACTAGGCTTGTCTGTGCCGAACGGGGAGTTCTGGGCTCCGGCTGCTTCCTGAGCAGCCAGGGAGAGAGGCTCCAGGCTCAGAGGGAAATTGGATGGGGGTGTCTGTCCGAGGGTGCCAGGGTAGAGCCCAACGCAGGCAGGCAGGGGAGGAGGCTGGGGTTGGGCATGAGGGCGGCAGGGCAGGATGCTGGGTTTGACACGTCACTATAGGGTGCCTCTGGAGTCATGCGCCAGCCAGCAAAGACTTCCTGGGTGGGCAGGTCCAGCCCCCGCCGTCACCGGCAATGCTCCATATACCCCGTGTGAATGGGCAGGCTGCCTGCCTTGCAATGACAGGGACTTGGATGGCAAGAGCAAATGGGCCGTGGAGGGCAAGGGGTTGGTTGCCGGCTGTCCGAGCCCAAAGCAGCCTTTGTGGGGGCGTTGGCAAGGAGGTCCCCCCACCTGGATGGCTCTAGCTGTGTCGTGGGGAGCCGTATTGAGCTTCCAGGCAAGGCTGGGGGGTGGCATGGCAAGAGTCGTCTGTAGTTTCCAACCACGGGGGAAAGATGGTGCCTTCCCGCTTCTCCCAGCGGGGCGGTAAAGGATGACGGGAGCTGCCCCACCCAGCCTCCCCTTGCCCGTGACAGAGGCAGGAGGGTCTGTAGCGCAGTGGTGGCTCTGCTCTCTCTGCAGGAGGCGAAGGCGCCAGGGCAAGTCGGTGTGAAGGGTAACCAAGGAGAAAAGGTGAGGGCTAGGGGGGTGCATGCAGTGCAGGGGTGGGGATTGGGACCTCTCCTGTTTTTCAGCCTCCCGGAGGGGTGCCCCCAGCCTGCCCTGCCCTGAACAGATACCCCCTTAGCATCCTGCTCCATGCCCCCATCGTTACCATGCAGTCTCTTATCTTCCACACCAGAGACCTTGATCCCCAGGGCACCCTGGCAGGCAGCCCGCTGCGCAGCCCACGCCTACATTTCCTCGCTGCCACTCTGCGCTTAGCCTGGCCAGGGGGCCTGGATCCCAGCCCGGCATTGGGAGCTGCCTCGCCCTGCCCCGTTGATTGGTGCGGGGGGGCTCTTCCTCCTGCTGCCTTCCCGGGCATCGCAGGGAGACACCCTGTGCACTGTGCTCCCTCCACGGAGGCAGCGGGGCTCCATCCTGCCTCCTCCCCTCCCACCAAGGCTACGGACACTGAATCAAAGAGCGGCTTGTCCGGCTTCTCCTGCAGCACTTAGAGCGGTGTTTGCTCCGCATCGCTCCTGGAGAGATCCCAGCTGCTTCTCAGGGCTTCCTTGTTCCAGCCAGACTGGAGCTACTGGCATCTCCGAGCTCTGGCTGGGGCTCCCGGATGGCTCTGAAATGCTGGGCAGGCACCGGGACCTCGGCACCTCCAGTGCTGCCTGGCCTGGCCTCCCAGCACGAGTCCTGGTTTCCCCGTTCATCCTGCTGGAGCCCAGACTGAATATTATCAGGAGCCCCGGGCAGGTGCAGGGAGACCCCCATAGCTCTGGGTTCTCTGAGGGGTTTTTTTTTGGCACCCCCCACTTGGTTGTGGCAGAGCCTGGGGCCAGTCGGCCTGACTCCTCATTGGCTTTTGCTGGTGGGAGCTGCATGTAGAGCTGGCTTCAGCAAGGGAAAATGACTGTGCCCAGGCCCACATTGCAGGCCCAGATCAGAGGGGCACAGCACTGGTGTGTGGCCCCGTGTATTCAGCCTCTTCCCTTCCTACACACACCTTTCTCTGTGTTGCTTCCCACAGGGCTACCAAGGCTCCTCTGGCCAGCCAGGCATGCCAGCAGGCGAGGTAAGGCGAGGCATTTGGGGGGCTGCGCAGTGCTCCAGCTGTGCCAGATGTGGGGGGAGGGAGCCCTGTTATGAGCTGGGCTCCCCTGCCCATCCACACATGGCTCAGAGCAGCGAGGGAGCTGCTCTCCTCATGTTGCTTCCCATGGAAGAAGTCCAGCTGGTCTAAGTGGTTTAGGGAGAATATAGGGCACTTGATGCCTGCCTGGCTGGAGCTGGCTGTTCCCGTGGGAGCAACTCACAGCCACTGGTTTGGCTGAAGGAGCCTGTGGTCAAGCCACAAACCCACACGTACAACCCCCCGGTCAGCGCTGGCAGGTCTGGGAGCCCCAGGAGAAGGAGCTGGGAGGTGGAATCTGTTGCTGTAGGAGCAGCCGTGTGCTTCCCCCCGGCCCTTTCTACGCTGCTCTTCCCCTCCTGCCCCCAGCAGCAGTTTCTGGGAGGGAGGTCAAGGTCAGGGTCAGGGTCAGGCCATTAGGTAGTAGCCTCTGGAGGGTTCCTGCCTGCTGCTGATGGCCTGGTCCTGGCCTCTGCAGCAGACTTGCAGCTGCCTCTGGTGTTGCCCATGTCTCTGCCTGTTGCACAGCACAGTCCTGGGCAGTGCCCAGCACCAGGCCCCACCGATGCCAGTCAATCTCCAGCAGCGCTGGGGCCTAACTCAAGTGCCTGGTTTGGCTTGTCATTAGGAATATCCCCCTTACCCCTTTTAAATGCCCATCACCCTCCATACCCCCTGGGGAGGGATCAGGGTGGTGCCCAGGGATCCAAGGTGGGAAGGTTTCGGGGCGGGTGGGGTCGGTTGTGCCCAGAGGTAGTTAAAGGCTTGCCCTTCTCTTCCAGTGCCCGCCCTGCCCGCCGAGAGCCCAGCACACCAACGTAAGTCAAGGACCTGAGGCTGGTTTGGGGTTTTGGCTGGGGGATGGGGTGTGAGGTTGGGAGGAGGGCTTCTCCCTGCTGTGGGGTGGTTGCGGGTCCTTCTGACTAGAGGAGCGCTCTGGGTCCTTCACTCTTCCCTGCTCTGTCTCCTGCTCTTGCCCACGCTCAGGAGAGGCAGCGTGGCCCTGTGGTCGGGGCTCTTGTCTGGGAGACCCATGTCTGCTTCCCAGCTCCGCCACAGCCTGCCTGTGTGACCTCTGGTGAGTCCCTTAGCCGCTCCCCTGTTGTGCTGGAGATAACTGCCTGGCTTTCCTGCCTGGGGCTGGAGGAGTCGCCACGTCACAGTGGGGCTCCGGTCCTCTGGCAGTGGAGACAGATTCCCTCTTCAGCTCGAGGTGGGAATCAGGCCAGGTCTCTGGCAGGTCCAGCCCCCAGGTCTGACCCTGCAAAAGGCAGAGCCGGGTGAGGTGGGGACCATCAGGCCAGAGATCTGGCTCTGGGCTGCCCCATGCTCTTGACACGGGAGACGAGGAAGTTGAGTCCCTGCCCTTCCAGGTGGTACACTGGCACTGCAGATAGACCTTCTACATCTCCTAATGCAGCGAGGCTGCCTGAGCTGCCCCGAGCGCAGAGAGCAGCCTGGGAAGGGCCGTCCCAGCCTGTGCCTGAGCTGCAGGTCGCCCGGGCCATGCACAGCCCCATCCTTCCTCGGTGCAGCACCGTGGCTCGACACTCCCACATACCAGCAGGGCTCGTCACGGCCTGTGCATCAAAGGCCCCAGCCTGCCGGGGCTCCCCAGCACAGAGTGCCATGCCAGGCCATGCCGCGCCGTGCTGTTCCAGCCCGTGCATGCTACCCGCTCTGCAGCCACGCCTCACCCACAGCTCTCGGAGCCCACGGGGACAGGCGGGAATCACCGGAGATCACCCAGCGCTGACTGCAGCAGCGATGGAGCTGCTTTCCATGGGGCTTGGCTCCCAGCCGGTGGGGAGGGCGGACGGGCCCCACAAAGGAGTGACGTGAGGCTTGCCCCTTGTTGCCAAAGCCGGGCGCAACGCCAGGGCTTGGATCTGGGCCCTGGACCTGTTTCACGGCACCGATGGCAGGCCCCTGGCAGAAGGCCAGGAGCACCTGGTCCTAATTCCTCTCCCCACATCTCTGCCCCCATATAGCAGGACAGGCCTGTCCCCATCCTGCCCCCAGCTCTGCCGGCTCCCTGCTTCTGCCAAGTCAGAAGATGCTGCCGCAGCACCGGGCTGGATTCCTGTTGTCCCAGCCCCGTGGGACCCATCCAGTGCACTCCGGGAGCTTCCCCAGGACCTCGCCTTCCTCAGCTTGCTCCGACCCCCTCTGTTTCATCTTCAAAGACCCCCCCCAGACTCGTCATCCTTCCTGGCCCAGGTCCACCCGAGCATCTGGCTGGCTGGGGAACATCTCTGATGGCTTCCAGATGTCAGCAGGGTTCCTATGGCAACCCCCTTTTGGCACAGGGCATGACAATGAATGAAAGAGCGCGGGAGCAGAGGAAGGAATTAAGGCGCGAGGGAAGGAGGCGGCGGCGCAGCTCTCTGCGGTCTGACATTCCCCTCCGCTCATCCGTGCCACAGTTGCTCTCCCAGCCGGGAGCGGCTGGAGGCTCGTCTAGGGGAGAGCGTTGCTTCCTCTGCTTCGTGCTCCTTTCCCCCCCTCCCGCTCCCAGCTCCTCCTGCCCGGCGGCAGGAGTCCAGAGGACCCAAGGCCTTGCAACAAGCCTCTCCGTGCACTGGTAGATGGGCCCTGACACGTCGATACCGTGATACCGGGTCACGTGGGCATCCGGGCTGGTCACCGGTGCCAGAATCTGCCTGAATTGTGGCTTTCGTAGGAATGCAATTGCTTACGCCTCTTTTTCCCACCGTCCCGCACGCTCTTCCCTTCTTTCTCTCCTCTCCTGTCCTCCTGCATGTTGTCCCCCATCTCACTTGGCTGCAGGAAGGACCACGTTGCATTGACGGGTTTCCTTTCTGTCTCCTTAGGTCACGCTTGGTCCCCCCGGCCCCAAGGTAAGTGTGTCCCCATGCGGCAGGACAAGCAGAGCCCAGGGGCCAGCCCCTCTTTGGGGCATGGCCGGTTCTGTTTATGCCACCCCTCCCTGGCTCAGAGGATGCTGGTGCCAGTGAGCGCGCACTCATGTGCTTGCACACACGTGTCTGTCCTGGTGTTCATAATTGTGCACATGCTTTTGCATGTGGGCTTCCCCGTGTGTCCAGGGCTGGGTGCTCTCAATGCTCTGGCTGGCCCTACAAATCTCCCCTTCTCTTGCACAGGGTGGGAAAGGAGAACGAGGACTGCCTGGGACCTTCGGCTCAAAGGGGGAGAAAGGCGAGCGCGTGAGTGATTGGGATGGTGACCTGGAGCTGTTTGGTCTGCCTGATGTGGGGGCTGGAGGGTGACATCCTGTGTGAAGTGTGCCCGGAAAGACCTAGCTGTGTCCCGTGTCCTCCTGTTTTGCCTCCCAGGCTGGTACCTCCCCCTGCCCAGGATGCCCTAGCCCTCAAGCTGGCTGGACTGCACAGTTTGGGGTCTCTGCCCCTGTTCGCAGCCAGCCCTGGGCACTGTCTCCCCACCCATCATCCCCCTCAATGGCACAGGATAAGCGAGCGTGCTGTCCCAGTTGTGGCATGGAGGAAGGTGCTGGGTCTCAGCCGAGGAGGCTCCAGGGGCTGGTGGGGCCACGTCTGCTGGGGGAGATGAGGGGAGGGAGGCAAAACCAGATCCCACTCTCTGCTTGTTGATCAACCAGGGCTGCATCTAGGGATGGGCCTTGGCCACAAAGCCTGAGGGTGTCTCGTCTTGGGCTTGACCCGTTCCCATGATAGCTGGGCTGGTGGGGAAGGGTCCTTACCAGTGACCACTAGAGCAGACACCTTGTGCCTTCCCAAGGCTCTGGTGTCCCATCGTGCCCCAGCCCCAGGGTCTTAAACAGCTCCTCGACCCCCCGCATCTGCTATGCCAGCACATTTTTTCCTCTGAAGCCTGTCCCTTCCCTCCGCAGGGCTCCGACTGTGTGCGGGCCTCCCCCGACGGCCCCTTGCAGGTGAGGTGCCACCCTGCTTTCTTGCCACCTTGCCCTCAGGGATGCCTCACGCTCCTCTAACCCTCATCCTTTTTCTATCCCAAGTGTGCCGAGGGGCCGAAAGGCGAGAAGGGGGAGCACGGCGATGTGGTAAGTGCAGAGCATTTGCATGGTGGTAGGAGGGGGATGCACATCCCTTCTGCCGAGCTGGATTCCCCCATTGCTACCTGCCTTCCTGAGCCTACTCCCCCAGACTGGCACCGTGGGAGGCAGCATCCCCTGTTCAGCTACTGCCAGGGGCACAGCACCTGCTGGCTGTGTTATACAGGCGGGTAGTTTCCCCAGGGGCTGTCCTGGGCCTAGATGGGAGGTTTGGAAAGCCCAGGTCAGTCAAAATAGGCATTGCTCCCATGAAGTTATGCCCTTGACTCTGCTCCTTGCCTCAGGACCCATTGGCCCACGCGTGGCACCTGCTCCGGTCTCTGCTTCCTTTTGATCCTTCCTCCCTTGGCAGCTGGAGAGACTCGTGCTCCCAGCCTTTGCACAGGTTAATCCCCCGCTGTAGCCTTTGCCAGGGGAGACCACTCAGATGTTTCCCTGCAGAGTGGCCAAGTGTATATGGGGGGAAGTAAATATTTATCAGCCAGGATTTGTGATGGGATTGCAGAGGACCCATCCAGCCATCTGGCGTGGGAGGGAGGCCTGTTCAGGGAGGTCCTGTAAGGTGGACACAGGCACAGGATCCTGCTGAGAGTAGCAGGGAGCCCTTCTAATGCCCCTTGCTTCTGTTGTGAACAGGGCCTGACGGGTTCGATGGGCGCTGATGGGCAGAAGGTAATTCCCCCTGGCTGTGGGTCCAGGACTGGAGGGGTGGCAGGACCAGGAGGGGCAGGGCTGTGTGGGGGGGTCATCCCACATGGCCGGAGAGGGCACCCCAGGGGCAGGGGCTCTCTCCTGGTGGGGAGAGGGTGTTGGGGGGAGGGATAGGGCCAAGTGAAGGTGTGAGCTGAGGGTTGGACCCAGCGGAGGGGTGGTGGGAGAGTGAAGGGAGGCCACATGGGGGTGAGCTGGATGCTGGAGGTGGTTAGAGAGGGATGAGTGGGGGTTTTGGGGAAGGGGCCTGGGGTCCATGGGAATGAGACAGCCCCTCCTAGAGGGAGGCAACCGCATCCTCCACTGACTGCAGCTCTCTGACTTACTTCCTGAAGGGCCAGAAGGGCGAGAAAGGCGACGGAGGGCTCCACGGGAAGCCAGGGCGCCCAGGCCACGATGTAAGTCCTTCCCTGCCATCTCCATCTTCGAACCCAGCCTCTCCCCTCTGAGAACTGCTTCCAGACATGGGGTTTGGCAGGTGCTGAAGCCATCCCTGTGGGTCCTCAGCAGCCATGAGATACCTGGGAGAGTTGCCAGCTCAGTTTGCAGAAGAGACCCCCTGACCCCCATGCACCCACCGAGGGCTCTGAGCCTGAAGGGTCTTCCCCGCACAGGTGCAGCGGAGGTGGGACCTCGCTGGAGGCTGAACTGACTCCCGAAGTGCAGGGTTTCTCCAAGCCATCAGGGCTCTGTGGGCCAGAGGCACTGAGGGTGTAAATCAGCACAGCCCCTTTTACCCCTTCATGGAGGATCTGGCCCCTTTCTTTCAGTGTCTGGCCTGGCTCAGCTTTCCTTCCTTCGGGGATCCCCAGCTCCAGCCTCTGTCCCATGTGCTGGCATCCTGGGAGTGCCCTCTTAGACAGCAGCGTGCTCCTGGGCGCTGAGTAGGGGCTCGGCTGCCCACTCTTCTCCCAGATTGAGCAGGGTGGAGAAAGGCTCAGTGCCCAGGACCCTCGGCCACCTCCAATATCCTGGTGGGCCGTGGGCTATTAGACAGACCCAGGGGCTAGGCAGCCAGGTGCCAGGGGTGCTGTGTGCCCTGGGGGTTTGATCCTGCCCTGGTCCTGTCCATTCCAAACCTCCCTTGGTTTAGAGTCAGGCCTTGCCTTGTTGCTGGGCTCTGGTGCAAAGAGGTACAATCTGTTTGGAGGGCACACCCAAGCCTGCAAGAGCTGCCTGTTCTGGACAGATTCCCACCAGCAAAGCCCTGTTCCCCGCCCGACATTCCCCTGGCAGCTGTTAAGTGGCTGTGCTGTACAACAGATGCTGCATCCACCCCAGAGGTGGCTGCATTTCACCCGTGGCTGCTAAGCCCAGCAGTACATATGGTGAAGAGGTTTGAGATGCCTCCAGAGGGAGGTGCTGTATAAGTGGGAGGCCATCTTCGCACTGCCGCTTGCTTTGGCAGTCGCTCTGGCACCTGTGTGGGATTCCCCGGTGCGTGAACTCCCTAGAGCAGGGGCCAGGCCGTGGTCTTTCACTGGCAGGAGCTGACGGCAAGTGCATGCTGCCGTGGGAGGGGGGATGTACTTGGGTTGCTGGTACCCAGTCCCCGCTGCTGCATCTTCACTGCTATCGGTGCCGCAGGCAGCTGGTTGAAAGCTGGCTCAGGTGTGTCTGCCTATGCTGCAGGCCCGCCTCCAAGGTACGTTGACATTTCCAAGGGCCACAATCATAGAAAATGAGTGTGGGAAGGGACCTCAGGAGGTCACATCTAGTCCAACACCCTGCTTAAAGCTGGACCAGCCCCAACTAGGCTTCTGGGTCTTAAACACCTCCAAGGATAGAGAGTCCACAACCTCCCTGGGTAACCTGTTCCAGTGCTTCACTCTCCTCATAAGAGAGGTTTTCCTAATATCTAACCTCAACCTCCCTTGCTGCAACTTGAGCCTGTTGCTCCTTTTTCTGTCATCTGCCACCGCTGAGAACAGCCCATCTCCATCCTCTTTGCAACCCCCTACAAGTCATCAAAGGCTGCTATTCAATCCCCTCTTGGCCTTCTCTTCTCCAGACTCCAGCATGCAGTGGTGTTATTTATTACTTGTGTCATGATAGCAGAACAAGTCATGGAACAGGTCCCCATGGTGCAAGGAGCTGTACGGGCAAAAAGCTAGGCCTTGCCCCAGTGAAGCTACAGGGATGGCTAACTCTTCTTTCCTTCCCTGACAGGGCCGGCCTGGAGAGATATGTGTGGTGGGGCCCAAGGGCCAGAAGGTACTGTGCTGAGGGTTCGGTGGGCGAGAGATGACTTGTGGATGGGGACCCGGTGGCAGAAGATGCCAGGTTCATGGCTCTGTTTGCTTTCTAGGGTGATCCAGGGCTTGTAGGACCAGAGGGGCTCGCTGGAGAGCCAGGTCCACCTGGGGTGCCCGGCCCCTCAGGCATCGGACTGCCAGGGAAGCCGGTAAGGATTTGGTTAGGCTCCCAGGCCCCCGGCCACCTCTCCAATGGGATGTGCACAGTCGCCGCTCCAGCCTGCCAGCCTCTTGGGGGGCTCCAGCAATCCTTGGGGCCAGTGGGATGCATACTTAACTCTAGTCCATGGCATGGCTGGGTGGGGGGAGTTGTGTGTGTCATAGCTGCGGGCTTCCCATTGCTCACGGACCAAGCTGGGATGCTGGAGTCCAGCGCTGCGGTGGCCACATTCCCCCCAGGCTGGGCTAACTCCTCTGTCTTTATTCCAGGGGGACCCTGGGGGCCCACCGGGTCCTAAAGGAGAAAAGGTTAGTGCCTCCTCCACAGGTAAAAGCCAGCATGCCCAGGGCAGGGCCTGGCAGGGCTATAGCCATGCCTAAGAGAACCCGATCTCCTCTGGGTCTGGAGCCAGCCCAGAACGGAGGGTCCTGCTCAGATAGGACCCCTGGACCTTGGTACCCATCCTCTCATTCCAGCAGAGGCCACAGCTGCCACGTGGAGCGGCAGGAAGCAGGCCCCACAGCAAAGCGGGCTGAGACAGACCCCATTAGCAAGGCTGCCCCCCTGCCTGCCTTTGTCCCCGAGCCCTAGTGAAGGGCAGGGGGGTGATGGGAGGGAAGACAGATCCCCGAGCTGGGAGCTCAAGGGCTTCAGGGAGAGGAAGTGGCTGAGGAGGCTGTGGAGCTGGAGGGGTTGATGCTGCAGAGCTGGGCGGCGGGGGAGCGGGTGGAATTGGGCTGCTTTTGCTTTCATCTCCTTCCAAGGAGAATCCAACCCACCACCCACGGGCTAAAGCTCTGGCGAGCCTGCGGGAAGCAGCAAGCTGGGGCGATGTCAGCTCCGCGTCTCAGAGTCGGGGACTGTGTCTGTGCATCTGTGCAGCAGAGCCGAGTTTCTTGTCCAGGCTCTGCTTCTTCCTGCTGGCTCCCCATGCAGCTTCCCTGGGCATAGGCCTGGCATGGGCAGAGCCTTCCCCAGCTGTACCTGTGTAGAGGGTGGGCATCTCTGGGACAGGATAGCGGGGGGGTGGAGGAGCAGGGTTGGGGCAATGGTGGGGCTGGGTGCAGGGAGCCAGGGGCTTATAGGTCGGCATCAGCAGAGCCGGGAGCAGAGAGCCCAGGGCTGGGGTAGCAGGATGGCTACAGGGCAGCATAGAGGGGCATCCTCAAGCCTGTGTGTAGGACCAGGGGGGCTGCAGGGGAGCTGTAACCTCAGGAACCCCACACTAATCCCCAGCCTCATGCCCTGCCCCTGCAGCTCAGCTCTTGGCTGCGGCGTGGTCCGGCCAACCACGTTTCCCTGGCGCTGCCTGGTGTCTGGCCAGCCCCGGGCTCAGGCTGTTTGCATTCTCTCTGGCCTCTGTTTCTAGGGTAATTCGGGAGCTCCTGGACCCGAAGGTTCAACTGGGAAACCCGTGAGTGCCAGCCTCCTCTGGCCTGGGAGTGGGGGGTTGTGGGCTCAGCGCTGGGGCGGGCAGGGGGGTTGCGGCTTTGCATTTCGGCTGCTTGGCAGGAGCAGAGGTGGGCATTGAGCCCAGCTGTCAGGGAGGGGCTGGGAGCGTCTGACTCTGGGCCGAGGCCCCACTAGCTGTCCTAGAGCTGCTAACATGCCGGCCTCTCTCCTCCGGAGAGATGGGTTCACATGCAGCTAACAGATCAGGGGAGCCAAAGGAGCCAGCTGGGCACTGCCCATCAGGACAGCCCCTTCTCAGGCAGGGCCTGGGACCAGAACGGCCAAGGGAAAGGGGGTCCGCAGCAGGGTGGAGGTGTTTGAGCAGTGGTGTGTGTTGAGGGGCAGGGCAGAGGTGAGGAGCATTGGCCGAGGGAGCTTGGGTCTGCTGATCGTGAGCAGGTGGCAAGGGGCTGTGGGCTGGGGGGTGTCTTGCTGCAACAAGCTGGTGCTCTCCCCAGCGGGCTACAGGGGGTTGCTGCTGCCCAGTGCCCTGTGCTGGGGCTTGCTCATCAGCTCTGCAGTGTGTAATCAGCATCTGTTTCTCAGGGGAAGCCCGGGACCCCCGGCCTGAAAGGCAACAAGGTGGGTACCGCAGCGGGGGCGGGAGAGGCAGTTTGGGGAGAAGCACGGTGCGGCAGGGAATGGAGACGCCCCGAGGCTGCCTGTTGCACGTGGAGAAGCCTCAGCCTTCCTCCTGCCCTGCCTACCCCTCCCTGGCGCTTTTGTGGCTGGCTGGAGAGACTCCCAAGATAGAGGTGATGCAGGGGCATAATAGTCCCATGTGCCCTTACCACCCAACCCTGCCTGGGCACTCAGTTGGGTCCTGGCAAGACCTAACCCCTCTGGGCCCTCTGCATTGCACCCCCAGAGCCATGGGGAGGCCGCAAGTTGCATGTGCCTCGTGCTGGCATCAGCTGCAGTCACCTCCTCTTAGGGACCCCATGTTTCACTAGGACGGTGAGTGTGGAGGGTACCCAGAGCTATCATCACGTGTTTCCCCTTCTCCTCCCTCCCCAGGGTGATCCATGCGAAGTGTGTCCCACCATCCCCGAGGGGCTGGTCGACGCCATCGGCCTCCCAGGAAAGCCAGGGCCCAAGGGTGAGCCCGGAGCACCGGGGAAGGCTGGGATCGCGGTGAGTCTGAACCAGCCCCTGCCTCTGCCAGTGAAGGACCCCGCAGGGCACTTTGGGGGGCAGGGGGAGGCTGTCTATGGAGCACCGCACATCTGGGCCATGCGTGGGGAGCAGAGGGGGAGGAAGGAGGGTGAAGGAGTGGGTGGCGGAAAGGGGCTCTAGCTGCTTCCTGCCTTCTCCTTGCCCTGCTCACACCATCCAGCCCCCTGCCCGCTCCTCATGCAGGCCCTAGCTCCCCGCTGCCCTCGCCGGCTGCATCGGGGAGGTTGCTTTGGGTCCAGATGAGAGGCAGGATGGAGGTCAGCACTCAGTGCCCAATCTGCCCACCCAGTTCCCAGGGGCTTGGCCCCAGGTCTGTGCCAGCTGGGAACCAGTCCCGCTCCTCCCCAGGTGTGGGATCCAGCCCAGAGCTGGCACCAGCCAGGGCAGGTCCTGCTCCCCCCAAAACACTTGCAGTCTCATAGTCCATCCAGCCCTATCTGCCTGGCTCTGTTCACTGGTTACCGCCCATGCCCTACTAAGGAGTCCCTATTTGGGGGCAGCCGAGACACCAACGGGGCTGGGCAGGGGTATGAGGGGCTGTGTGGCAGCACACAGCACCCACGCAGCCAGCAAAACCTTGCGCTTGCCTCCTGTGGTCCCTGGCGGTAGGACCCACAGCAAGGCAGCTGCACAGCCCTGCTCCATCTCATTGCTTGGTTTTCTCCCCTCCAGGACAAGCCGGGACCCCGTGGACACAAGGGCGACAGGGTAGGTGATGCCTTCGCTCCGGAGCCTTGTGCTCTGGGGATTGTCACAGCTCACACTGCTAGTGACTCCATGCCAGCCTGGGCCACATCTCCTTACCTTGAGAGCGTGGGGTGGGGGCCCCCAGAGAATCTCCTCCAGCTGTGGGCAGTACGGGGCCTATGACACAGAGCTAGCCGCTCTGCTCTGCAGAGGACGGTGATGCCTCCTAGCCCCAGTAGCACTTTCGGATGCAGGACCTGCAGACAGTCCACAGGATGCAAAGCTGCGGGGAGGGCTCCCCGGGGCACACTGGACCCCACGTTGTGTCCAGTCTGGTGGGACAGGTGGACGGGGGTATATAGGAGAACTAGAGAAGGTGCAGAAGGGCAGCAAGGAGTATGGAGGGGCTTCCATATGCAGAAAGACTAAAAAAGCCAGACCTGTTCAGTTTAGAAAAGAGACACTTGACAGGGGGCATGAGAAAGGTTACAAAATACTAAATGGCAAAGAGAAAGTCCACCGGGATTTATTATTGACTGTCTTGCATCACCCTAGATCTAGGGGCTCACAGAATAAAACGCATAGATAGTGAGTTTAAAATGAACACCGGACCGTGCTTTTTCACGCAGCGCGTCATTAAAGCGTGGAGCTCTGCTACCAAATGTGGTGGAAGCTGAGAGCTTAGCTGGATTAACAAAGGGATTGGACGTGTTCTTGGAGGAAAGGGGCATCCATCACTATTGAGCAGGGGAGTGAGGGGCACGGCCTCTGCATCAGAGCTTCCTACACCTTAAATACGGGAGGCTGCAACTGAGAGGGGAACGGGGGAAAACCCTGTTCATGCCCTGGTCTCTCTCCCTGTCATCGTCCGCTCTTTGCCACTATGACACGGGAGACTGGGCAGGCTGGACTCATGGTCTGACCCAGTAAATGGCAATTCTTATGCTGTTGTGGTCCAAGCCACTGTGGGAAGGGCTGCTCCAAGGCTGGGCTTTGTGTCCTGGCTGATGCCCCACTGGTGTCTGCTTCTTTCAGGGGGACCCCGGCATCAATGGGATCAAGGGTGAGAAGGTGAGTGCCCGGCAGGGCCCTTCAGACCCCCCATGGGGACCTCTTCTGCTCTCACGCTGAATGCAGCGGCTGCCTCTGGTTGCCCTGCAAAGAGAGACCCCGTAGGCAACCTGCGGGGTTTATCCGGCCGTATCAATGGCCGCGGAGCCTGTCTGACCCCGCACTGTCCGGTTCCTTCCCTAGGGTGAGCCCTGCTTGCAGTGCGACCCCGTCGTCCTGGCTGCCAGGCTGCGGAGCCTGGAGGGAGCACCCACGGGGGAGCCAGGGGCCCCGGAGATCGGCCTGCCTGGGTTGCCGGTGAGTACACGTCCTTTGTTCCCCTCCCCGCTTGCAGGGGATGTGCGGTGAGAGGCTGAGGGGGCACGTGGGTGGAAGCACGGGGGCCTCATTTGAGTGGGGACCGCACTTGGACTGCATCCAAATCCCTGTGGAGCCAAGCCCCTGGCCCAGGCAGCGCTCAGGGCTCCAGCCTCCCTCCTACTGCTGGTGCTAAAGGCCAGGGCTGCACCCCCTCTCCACCCTAGCCAGCTAGGAGCCTCCATTGCCCTTTCCTTTGCTCCCAGTTGGGCCTGCCTACCCTTTTCCCTCTGCCTTGGCCTGGCTGGTGCTGGAATTAATTCCCTGGTCGGTCCCAGCTGTGGTCCAGTCTCCAGGGCTGCAGAGGGCTGTTCCCAGGGGTCTTCCCAGACCCATCCACAGGCCTCCCTGGATCCCAGCCTCTCTCCCCACCTTGCTGAATCCACCACTCAGAGCCTTTGATTGTGTTGCAGGGGAAAAATGGTGCTCCTGGGCTGGCTGGAGCCAAGGGACAAAAGGTGAGTGCCCCTTGCCCCCATCCTGCCTCTGTCCCCTCATCCTTGGAGGTCTCTGGGACTGAAGGGTTGGATCAGCTCCAGCCATGTCTAACCTCCCTTCTGTGGGTCGTAGCGGTGCCCTGCTCTGCCATGAAACTGCTGGGCGAGGCTGAGCCCACACAGGGCCAAAGTTCATGTCACTTGTGAGCCCTGTGGCCCTGCTGGGTCTGTGCCATCGCTGTCTCTGTCCCCCGCCCCGCTCTGAGCCTGACCCAGATACTCTCTGCTCTACTTCCTAGGGGGACGCTGGCCAGGAGGGACCTGCTGGCAAGCCTGTGAGTAGTAGGGGGCAGCGGGTCCCCTTGGGCTGGGCTGGGCTGGGCTGGGTGTTGGGGGCAGAGGGTGGCTTGCCACTGTCCAGCTGGTTGGAGGGAGGGATGCTGGGTCACAGGTGTGGTGTGATGACAGTGAGTCAGGGAGGGAAGGGTTAATCCAGGTGTGGGTGGACTTCTGGGGTAGGGTGGTAGGACTGTGTGTGTGTGTGTGTGTGTGTGTGTGTGTGTGTGTGTGTGTGTGTGTGTGTGTGTGTGTGTGTGTGTGTGTGTGTGTGTGTGTGCACAGACCAGGGCCTGCCTGGGTGCTTGGGGTCTGAGCTGACACCTCCTCTCAGCTGCTGCTTCTCTGTGCAGGGCTCTGCTGGTGCCAGAGGGGACGTGGGACCCGAGGGTCTCAAAGGAGCAAAGGTGAGACTCAGGCTGGCCTGGCTCGAAGGGACCAGCGTCGAGCACTAGGGGAGGCAGCCGAAGGGTGAGGGGCAGTCAGGGAGGGGAGGAGTGGGGCACTAAAGAGGGCAGCCTGGGCTGCATCACACCCAGAGCTGGCCCCAGTAATGCTGCCTGCATGTTGACGGAGTCTCTTCTGCAAAATCCCCCCACTGGGTACAATTTGGGGGTGAGGGATGATCCCCTTGCCCATGTGCACACAGCCTCTCTCTGCTCAAGGGCACCCCCAGCATGGGCGGTGTCTGCTCCCTTGCTCGCAGTGGAGGCAGAGCAGCGGCCTCCATGCTAGTGCTGACATGCATCACCCCAGCCCCAGCAAGGCAAAACCCAGCTGCTTGCAGCCAGGCGTGGAAGGATTCCCCCTTCCTGCCCCACGTGGTCATCTCTACTCAGACCCACTCCCTGCCAATCCGAGTGTGACGTGCTCCATGATGGGCACCTCGGGCTGGGGGTTGGGGCACGCTGGGACCAGATGTCAGTGGTATTAGACAGTGTGGGGCAGGGGGGATGCGTGGGGACCCCAGGCTCTTTGCCAGCAAGGGACTGGGAGCTTAGAGCAAGGAGGTGCCCTCCTCTCTCTGACCCCAGGATCTCTCAATGGCCATTGCAGGGGGAGCCGTGTGAGCAGTGCCCTTCTGGCCCAGAGGCGCTGGAAGGGGGGAAGATTGTGGTGACCGTGCCCGGCCCTGCGGGGGAGAGAGGCGAGCCTGGTCCACCCGGCGTGGGACTGCCTGGCAAGGCGGTGAGTCAGCTCTGCCCTTTGGGATGGACCAGGGGCCTGCGTGATTGTGGGGGGTGGTTGGAAGGAGTGAGCATCACAGTGCGGAGGTGCACTGATGCAGCTGAGATGGCCATGAAAGAGCTAACCCCCAGACCCGCTCTGAGCCCGGGGCTCTGCGGGGCTGGGTGCAGGGGCCAGGACACACTTGCTCCCGGCATGCATCACATAAACACCTTTTATAAGTGGGAAGGGGATGGTGCCCCCAGCTGAAGGGAGGGGGTTGGAGGTGAGGGCATGCCTTTTGCCCTTGCTGAGCCATGAGCCAGTGCCACTTCATCCCTGCTCCCAGCAAGGTGCTGGCACAAAGCAAACAGGGCAGGAGACTGGGAGCCCAGACTCCTGGGTTGTAGCCCCATCTCTGAGCTGGGAGAGTCCCTCTTTCCTGGAGGTTGAAGAGGATCCTGGGAGCCAAGTTTCCAGCCACTGACTCAGTAGCAAAAGAAACAGAAATTCCCTGTGGAGCAAATCACTTTGTTCTTTATTATTAAATTGCCCCCAAATCTTGTGTTTTGCAAACTCTTCTGGCCTCAGTTTTTCTCTGGTTCTTGAACCTTCTTCACTTTTGAAACCCAGAGTCCACTTTTTCCTTTTCTTTCCCCCTCCCGGGAGCTGATGTATATCAGTAATGTGCACATGCATGTTTTGCTTGGAGCCTCCTGGCTTCTCTTGGTTGCTGGTGGTTCCTCTGGAAAGTCTGGATGAAGCGAGAACTTTCCACCAAAGTGCTTGCATTGGCTGCAAAAGCCACTTCTTGTCAGTTGGAGGGGAAGGATGCAGGCTGGCAGGGACAGGGCACCAGGCTCGGGATGGGGCAGGCATGGCAGATGCCACCAGCGTAGGATGAAGGTTTCCAGCTGGGGCTTCCAGAGCTGGGGCATTTCCCTTGGACCATGGTGATGGGTGGCTTGGGACCCCAAGGTCACGAGCTCCTACTCACCCAAGCAATAGAGCGACTGTGCGATGGGTTGATTTTAGCTCCGGGCCCATTATAGAGCTGTTCTCCCCTATTAGTCCCTGTGGTCCAAGTGCCCGGCTGCATTGCAGATCTGGGTTCCTCCCTTACAGGGGCAGGGAAGGGATGTCGTTGTGGGGATGGGGGGTCAGGGGCTTTCCTTCTAACCTGATGGGCTGATTTCTTCCTCCTGCTGCTGTTTTGTTTCTCCAGGGCAAACCAGGGGAGCCTGGGCAAAAAGGACAGAAGGTGAGATGTCTGCCAGGGGAGCCCCCCTGCATGGGACTGGGTGGGAGCATCTGAGCATCCCCCACCAGGGGCGGGGGTGGGTGGCTTGAGGGCATGGAGCTGCTGGGAGCATGTACCTGAGGTCTGGCTTGCACCCGAGTGGAGCAGCCTACCATGTACTCTGTGGAGGGGAAAGGGGCTGGGGGCCAAGAGCATGCCTCTAGTGCCCACCCCAGAGCAGCTGGCACCCAGCTTCCCGAGGAGAGCAGGGGCAGGAGCCTGGGGTGGTGGGTTTGGGCATTGCATGCTTCCCTGCCTCACATGCTTTGTCTGCTCCCTGTCTAGGGAGATGCTGGGAACACAGGCGACCCTGGCATCCCGGGCACAGCGGGGCTGCCGGGGCTTTCGGGAGAGCCTGGCACCAAGGGTCCGAAGGGGCCTAAGGGTGAAAAGGTGAGTGCCTGGATGCCCCCACGGGGCTCTCAGCAGGGCCCAGCAAGGGTCTTAGGAGCCACCTCAGTCTCCTGCCTTTGCAAGGCCTGGCATCACCACAGTGCCAGGGCATGCCCTTCCCACAGGGGGACCCACCTGTGCCCCATATTCCCAGTCCCCCACTGCTCCTCTGCAGGGGACCCTTCACCCCTTACAAAAGCTGACTTCCCTTCTCCTCACCCCACAACACGCGCTCCCTCCCATCATGGTGCCATGGGTGCCTCTCCCAGATCTGCTCCATGCTGCCCTCTGATGGTCCTGACAGTCCTGCCCCAGGCAGCGAGAGATGCCCACAGTCTCTAAAATGGTGGGCAGCGAGTTCGAGTCCCCAGTGCTCCCGATCCATGCAGGTGGGTGGATGTCTCCGCGCTCCATCTCTCTGCGTGCTGCCTCCTTGCAGGGAGACGCCTGCGATGCCTGCCCCAGTCTCCAGGGCGAGTTCTCGGATGTGGTTGGGATCCCAGGAAAGCCCGGACCCAAAGGGGACCAAGGACCTCCAGGCATCGGACAGCCAGGCAAAGCCGTGAGTGCCCCTCACCCCACCTGGCACCGCTGCTGGCAGTGTGACGCCGATGCCAGCTCTGCCGTGACTGCTGCTGGCTAACGTTTCTCTGTGTCCTAGGGAAAACCAGGACTCCCAGGGATCCAAGGGCCCCCTGGGCTGAAGGGGCTGCAGGTGAGTGCAGGCTGCACCGGGTGCCAGGAGCTGCCATGAGCTGGAGCCCTGCCATTCACCCACTTCTCTGGTCTCCCTAGGGTGAGCCTGGGCCCCCCGGGATCGGCCAGCAGGGTCCGGAGGTGAGTGTCAGCATGTGGCTGTAGCCCAGGGCGCCTGCTCTGTGACCGTCAGCCCCATGCCACCTTCTCCCTGACCACAGGAGCCTGCATGGTGCCTGCTCTTTGCACACTTGCCTCTTGCCTCCTCCCCAGCTGGGCCAACCCCTGCTTCCCAAATGTTGCACCCTATTACAGCTCCCTCTACCCTGGTCTGGGACACACTGGACATTGCTCCTCACCTCACCCAGCTCAGCAAAGCAGGCTGGTATTGCCTTCCTCCTCCTCTCCCCTTCTTCATTCCAGGAGCCAGGTCTGCTCTGCCCGGCCTCCCTTGTCCCTCCTCTCCCAGCTCTCTCTGCTCACCCCTTCAGCCTTGGCTCCGGGGGCACAAAAGTCTTCTCCTCCCCGGCTCCTCCCTGCAGAAGACCCTCTGTGCAGCCTGGCCTGGGAGCCTCTATTTCCTCCTTTTTCTGATTGTCTTCCGTCTTAAACCACCGAAGCATGTTAGGGGGAATGGAGAGGCCCAAGGGACCTAAGATGAGGTCCAGCGCCCCCCAGCCTGTGGGACTCCATCACCTCTGAGATGCCACGGGTACTTATCCAGGGATAACCCCAAGCAGAGGAATGCGTCAGAGTCTAACCCAGACCCGGCCAGATCCGGGAGGCCCAGATGACCTGAATGATGCCCGTCCTGCAGCGGGGCATTCCCCACCCTGTCCAAGGCGAACGCCTTCCCCATCTTCTTGCTGGAGCCTGTGACTGGAATGAGACTCAACTGGTTCTCTCTGTTTTGCAGGGGGAGCCTGGGAAGACCGGCTTGCCTGGCCAGCGTGTGAGTACAGCTCCACCCTTCCCCACTCCCTCCCACCCCAGGGAAAGGGCTTGAGGCAACTCGGCTGCGGCCAGCCCAAGCCCTCCTCCGTGGCGCGGGGCTTATCACAGAGCAGCCACTCAATTGCAAAGGGCATGTGTGTGGGGTCGGTCGGGCATCAGGGGAGCCCTTGAAGAGGGTTTTCTCTGTGCAGCATAAACTGTATCGTGCCAAGGTGCCTCAGGACTGGCTGCAGAGCATGCCATCAAGTGGGGAGAGCAAAGGCGGTCCTTGACTGGTTTCTTCTTGCCCCTCAGGGACCCTCTGGACCTCAAGGGCCCCCAGGAACAGCAGGAGAGAAAGGCATCACGGTGAGTGCCCCAGATGGGCACTGGGCCCTGCCTTCGAGCCCACAGGGGACTTGCAGGAGAGCGGGCACTGCCGCCTGCTCATTACAATGATGGAGCTCAGACCTGGAGCCAGCCGCTGTCCTTCCGGGAGCCTCCCGCAGCTGGTATCACAGAACTGACTCTGGTGATGAGCTGCGCAGAGCTGGCTGATGGGGGGGTGGGTCCAGCTGGCTCTGCTTAGCCCTTTGCTGTGCCAGCTGGGGATGCTGGTGCTGATAGCAAATGGTGCCAGCTGAAATCCAGAGGCAGGGGCACCTGAGGGGCCAGATGCCATGGCCTGGTCAGAGGTGCAGAGGACAGGGGATGCCTGGATGTGCCTTGGGGATTTTGCCTGCATCCAAGTTCCCAGCTTTACTGGGAACAGGGTGGGAAGGGACTGGGCACAGTGCCTGGAAGGGCCTATGCCCTCTGCTTGATGCCTTCTGCCTCCGCTCCTCACCCCCTGCCTTGTGCTGGGCCTCTGCCTCCTGCTGCTGGGCTCCCACCCACCCAGCCCCTTCCCCCCATCAGAAGAGCTGCTGCAGGCACTGGGCACACCCCACTTCATGGTGCCAAGCAGTCCTACCTGCAGCTGTTCCCATCCTTGCTGCCCACTCTGTAGCCCTACAAGTTCACCTGATGCAGAGACCACCCCAGTCCTGCAGCCCCATGTGCCCAGCTGTCCCTGTGAGCCCCTGGTCCTGCCCCACAGCCATCCCTACCCTTCCAACCTCAGGTCATGGGGCACCCTGTATCTGGCAGATGTGTGCTGGTAAGTCACAGTCACCCTGTGGCACCGGCAGCCTGCCTAGAACTGCTCCAGGGGGATGCGCCGGACATATAGATACAACAGAGCCATCGTGTGGGCTAAGCAAAGGGTTAACCAGGATCCTGGCACAACACTCTCCATCCCTGGCGCACTCCCCCACCAGAGTCAGGTGCCCAGCATCCTGGCATCCTGTGTCCCTGGCATCCTGCAGCTGCCCCAGGTGAAGGGCACTCTGTTGGCACATCGAGCAGGGGGCAGAGATGCTGCTGGCTGCTGCCCAGGCCACCGTGGGTCTTGACAGCTCCAGCTCCTTTCCAGGAGCATGCTCCTCTGCCCAGGCTCCAAACCTTCCTAGCAGAGGTTTTATAGTTGTGCCAGTGGCTGAGTTATTGGCACCAGCTGTGACTGCAGGGAGGAGGGGGCTGTGTCATCCAGGCAGAGCCAGGAAGACCTGGAGCCTGAGCCTCAAGCCTGTGGCAGTCGCTTCCTCACCCAGCCCAGGCGTGACTCTTCTTTCCTTCCTGCAGGGATCGCCTGGGCCCAGAGGAGCTGAGGGCCCCCCCGGGCCTCCAGGAGCCAGTGTGGTTGGGCCACCGGTAAGTGCCAGGTTCCAGCTCCTGGTCTGGGATGCTACTGGTAGCCCCCGGGGTCCAAACCTGGATGGGTGCCCAGCTTCCCAGCACATGGCTGGGTGCTCTCAGGGTGCCAGGCTTCTCCCCCATGGCACGACACAGGTGCCATGTATGACCCCAGGGCCACTGGGCACGGCCGCATCTGTCTGCTTATTTCCATAGTGGGATGGGAAAAAAAGAGGGCACATCTCTGCTGTGGCCCCCGCTCTGGTACAGGACTCTCATGCTTTTCTCCAGCCCAGCGAGCAGGGCTGAGACCTGGCTGCACTGATTGCAAAGGGGCTGCAGGACACGCCAGCCCCTGCAGCTCTCCCTAGCTCCCAGGCAGACTGACCGCTGCCTGTGCTACTTTACACCCCGCTGGGGCTTCCTCCCTCTGGGCCTGGATTCCCAGGGCCCAGGATGGGCCTGCTGAGCCCCCACAGTGCAGACCCCTAGGCAGGCTCCAAGTCCTGCTCCGTGCCATCAAGTCCCTGCTCCGGGCACTCCCCAGGATGCATTGCCAGCTAGTGGTGCACATGGAGGATGGGGTGTCAGGACACCTGGGTTCTGCTCCCCGCTCTTC
>NW_005842488.1:857670-861711 GCF_000455745.1 Alligator sinensis | reverse complement strand
TCCCTGAGCACCGGGCCATAGCAGGAAAGCGGCTCAGTCTCCTTATGCCTCGGTTTCCCCATCTGTCTACTGAGGCTGAACCCTCGCCTGCCTCTTATCTCTGCTATTTTGGTTGCTCTCCCAGGGCCGCGAAGGGCAGCGGGGGCTCCCAGGGATGCCTGGATCCAGCGGGCTGACGGTACGTAAGCTGCAGCCCTGCTCTCCTGACCCTGCTCCGTGCAGCTCCCCCCAGATAGCCTGTGTTTGCCTGAGCCTCGGTGCCCTCGAGACCATGCCCCTGCTCCTGGTCTTCCCTCCTGCCGTGAGCTAAGCCTGCCCTGCAGGGATTTGCACCGCAGCATCCCAGCATGGCCCTTCCCAAGGGGTCGCATCAGGCCATGCCACGGCCGGCCCTGGGCCCGATCCTTGGCGTGAGCCACCTTGCTCTCTCAACTGTGCCAGCTTCTGAGCTTCGATGCTGGTGGCCTCCATCTCAGGAGACATGAGAGCAGCTGCCACCCCTCGCCCTGAGCACATCTGGCGTCTGGTTCAGTTCTGGTGACAGTGATGGTGTGAACCAGGGACTCTCTGCCCCCATCGTGGTGGGCTCCATCATCCCCTCCCATGGCTGCACTCGTAGTCCAAACCGGGCGCTGCGCTCCCAGTGAGAAGGGGTGTCATGGCAGGGGAGTGGGGGAGGAATAGGCCCATTCATGCCTTTTCCCAGGGAATGCAAACACCCTTGGAGGCCAGCTCTGCTACAGCTGCCACAGGTGGCCTTGGGCATGGCGCTTAGTCTCATTGTAACTCAGTTTCCCCTCTGCTCAGTGGGGATAACAGCACAGTCAGTCCCATCATGGGGCCAGCCCATGGAGGCCCAGTGTTAAGGAGGGAAGGGAAGTCTTCAGTCTGGACAAGAAGGGTACCAGGTGGTGGCTCATTCAAGGCAATAGGGCATATTTCTCTCCTGATCATGCCTGTGTCGCAGACTCATGTGAGAGCCTAAAGGGAGCCTGGCCAGCTTGGGGCAATGCGGCCAGTGGGGCTAGTGGTGCCACGTGGATGTGACCCATGGGGTGTTCCCCGGGGGGCCGGGTGTGGCGCGATGGGGAAGGGGTCTGGGTGCTGCTCTCAGCTTTTGCTTGGGAGCCTGGCCATTGACTTCAAGCCAGGCCTGTTTACCCAGACAGGGAATGGACACAAATAAGGTCACTACTCCTGGCTGGGGAGGCCCCAACAGGACTTGCCCGGCTGTAGATGGCCCTTGGTTTCGGTGACATTGGCTTCTAACGCTTGCTTTTCTCGGCTTCTTCCCTGCAGGGAGAGAAAGGCACCCAAGGAGAGAAGGTGAGTTGTGGGGGGGCACCCTCCTTCCTTTGGCCCCTGCCCCCCCGGTGTGCCTGAAGTGGGGTGGCATGTGCTACCTCGTCCATGCTGGCACTGAGCTCCCCAGCCATGGGGCTGCCGGCCCTGAGCTTCCTGCCCCCCATCTGGGTGCCCTGCCCTATGCATCCCCAGTTCGCTGGGGCTCCCTCCCACCTGCCCTGCCTCCCGCTGCCCCAGCCCCTGGGGGACCCCCCCAGCACTGACCCCTCTGTGTTTGCAGGGTGACCCCGGGGAGTGCACGTGCCCTCGTGCGGACCCCATCTCCGGAGGTATGCCGGTAAGCGCCGTGACCATCTGCGCCACGACTGTCCGCACCACCCTTGCCTCGCAGGCTCCTTGCGCCACCAGCTGGGGGCGGTCTGGGCTGCCTGCCCCCCGTGCTCCGCCGCCCTGCCCCCCGCCAGCCCAGCTGCTTGCCTGCCCCAGCGTCTGGGGCTGGAGCCGGGCCGCCTGCACCCTGGGTTTTGCTTCGCCCCCGCTAAAGGCTCTCCCCTTCTCTTGGACCCCCAGGGAGCCCCTGGACTATGGATCGGGACCTCCTGGCAGCCTCAGCCTGGCCCTCAGGTGTGTGCGCTTCCTCCTCTGCCTGCTCAGCCTTGGTGTCCCCGCGCTGGCCCACGCCGCCCACTGCTCACCTTGCCCTGTCCTAACAGCCTCTGTCCTTTGTTCTGGGCTCTTGCAGGGTCCCCCTGGTGCTCCGGGACCTCCAGGCCCCCCTGGTGCTCCAGGGCGACAGGTGAGTTCAAGGGAGGGAGGGACCATGGTCTCGGAGGGCAGGCACAGACCTGATCCTTGCCCTGTGGGTGCCTGTAGCATAGCTCCGGTTACCTGTGCACATGCATGTACTCACGCGTGTGGATGTTCCTGTGCACGTGGGATCTCCGGTCATGCCCAGCCTCTGGGGAGCCCAGCTCAGGCTCTCATAGCTCTTTCTCCCCTCCCCAGGACATCTTTCATGTCCGGGGCCTCTCCGGGTGGAGGGGCCCACAAGGACTCCCTGTGCTGCCCTTGTTAGCCAGTGCAGCCCTCTGCTCTCTGATTTAGGCTTTGTGAGTTGCTTCTTTGGGAGCAATTCAAAGTAATGGCCCATTATAGACAGGCCCATCTGCAGGCTGGGTCTGACCGCTCTGAGATGCGGGCTGCCAGCTGAGCCGTCCTAGGTATGGCATGAGGCAACCCTGCTAGACACAGCGCCATCCCCCACTCTCCCAGCACCACTCCCCATCGCATTGAAGGGTAGATATCATAGGCCACAGTCTGTGCTGGGGCCACGAGCGGGCAGGTGGGCATCAGTGCAGCTCAGGCAGCTGGCTCTCACGGCAGCGTGGTTGTCCAGCCAGCACTTGGGAGCACAGGGCAGGGCATATTTTTATGGGACACCATAAAAAGAAGAGGGTTTCTAGCACCACCTATAACCAGCAGCCCTCATCCTGCAAGCATCCGGCCTGAGCTGCGATCAAATGCTGCAACAAGGGAGACCACGTGTGATGGTGCTCATCAAATTAATGTATCATTCCCATCACAGATGAGCAGGACCCAGAGCCCAGCTTTTTCCCCGCACCCATGTTAGGACAGGCATCGAGTATCTACACATCAACTCCGTGTGTGCACAGCTGACATGGCCAACAAGGGGCTGGGCCCGAGACCTGTAGCACAGCGTCTCCTTACAGTGAATGGAGGGGAAGGCAGTGAGACGGGGAGAGGATATCAGTGGTAGAAGACAGCCCTTTGGAAGGACTGAAATATTCACACTGTCTCCTTGGCTCCATAGGGAATCCCAGGACACAATGGTTTGCCAGGCCTGCCCGGACCAGCGGGGGATTTGGTAGGTATAAGAGCGGCTCCTGCACTGTACCCAGATAGTCCCCAAGTGCCTGAGTCAGCCTGGGTAAAGCTCATGTGAGAACAGGACCTGTTCTCCATCATGCCCTCCACGGCTGTAAGCAGTCGCACTCAGCGCCGGGAGCCCCTTGCCAAAGGAATTGTTGGCTCTGAGCGCTTCCTCTCCGCGTGTATCTGCTGCAGGGGCCGCTCGCAGTCGTGGCTGAGAGAAACATCGCGGTGCTCAAGGTAAGAGCCTCCCTGGCCAGCTGGGAAACACATTTGCCATTCAGGGTAGCCTCAGGTGTGGAAGGGCTAGGCCAAAACCCGCACACTGAGGAGCCGTTCTTCCACCACCGTTTGCAGCGGGGTTGCTTCCACCTGCCTCTGCAGTCAGGCGACTGGTATGGGGTGCATGGGGGTGCACGTGCCCCCCCCTGATGGCCAACACTGATACTGTCAGTAGGGCAGGTGCCCCCCTGACAGGGCCACCACCGTTGGCAGCTTCTACAGGTGCCCCCCCAGATTCAGGAGGCACTAGTCACTCATGTCTGCAGTGCCTGGGGACAGGGATGCTCAGAAGCAGGATGCTGGGCCATGCAAATCCTTGGTCCAATGTCACCTGCCCAGCCCTGTGTTCCCACAATGGGCTTTTAACACTGGATCTAATGGAGTGACTCCTAGAAATAGCCAGCTCTTGTAGCTACTTGGTCCAGTCACTAGAAGGAGATCTCTTTAGACTAGACATTAGGAAGAACTTCTTTACAGTTCGAGTGGCCAAGGTCTGGAACGGGCTCCCAAGGGAGGTGGTGCTGTCCCCTACCCTGGGGGTCTTCAAGAGGAGGTTAGATAGGC
>NW_005842488.1:853152-857639 GCF_000455745.1 Alligator sinensis | reverse complement strand
ACTCTTTCCTGCCTATGCAGGGGGTCGACTCGATGATCTATTGAGGTCCCTTCCGACCCTAACTTCTATGAATCTATGAATCTCGTAGCCATCTCGTAGTGTGTGCAGGAGGGTCCATCTGGGAGCTGGGCAGACACCTCACGCCTCTCCCTCGTCTCTCGCTAGAACATCTGTGGGGACTGCGCTCTGATGCAGACCGGCTTGCCAGTGCCCAGTGGCCACAAAGGAGAGAAGGGTGACCAGGGCATGCCTGGTGCTCCTGGCTTGGACAATTGTGCCCGGGTGAGTATGCTGCCAGCTCCCAGCAGCTCTCAGGAGGTGGCTTGGCTCCAGAGAGACCCCAGAAACAGTCCCCTGCCAGGTGGGCAACCACTGTACCAGGAACACGGCAGAGCAAGGTCCACCCACACACGCACAGTACACGCATGACATCCACCTGCATATATCACATGTGCATGGGAACAGACCTGATCCTCCAACATGCCTGGATATACAGCTTCCTACCCCACTGCACAGATCCAGCTCATGCTTACTTGCCCTCTACTTCTGCACACAGGTGCCTCCAGGCCTGGGGACCATTGCCACTTTGCTCTACCCACCTTGTGCAGTCATTGGCACTTTTACAATGTGGGCAGGATGGCAGAACAGTTGCAGCCAGCCGTAACCCCTGGCTCAGTGGCAACAAAAGGGGCAGGGGGTTGGATTCTGGGGGGCTCTTGGGGACAGGGTGGGTGCCAGGGGGAGCAGCAGGCTCCATCTCTAGGGGCTTAGCAGATGCCACCTCCTTTCCTCCATACTGGCTCCCTATCTGGGTTGCCAGCATCCCCCACCACAACACCTCTTCCCCAGCTGCTCTGGGAGGCAGCAACGCGGAGCAAACAGCCAGGTCTAACCCTGCCATGTCTTTCCTCTTTCCCAGTGCTTCGAGCAGTTCCCAAGTGCCGAGGAAGCCCGGGTGAGTTGAGTCTGTTGAACCTGGGGAGGGACAAGGGGGTCTGGAGGGAGGGAACCCTTCTCCGTCTGTCTCCAGGAGCCTGGCGAACCACATAGTGAAATCCTCATGGCTTGGGTGCTGGGATTCTGGGGAGAAGCCAGCACAGCTCAGCACAGCCTGGGGGGGCATCACCTGAAGGGGAGGGGGTAAAGGAAGGATGAAGGTGGAGAACCCATGGGCTTCGCCTGCTCTACGTTGCCCTACCACCGTTGCCCTTTGCTTAGCCCCTTTGCCCTGGAGGGTTGGAGAGGGGGGCATGGCCCAGGGGTGGATGAAAGCAGACCCCTGTCTGAGTTGCTCCATTGCACCATGGTGCCTTCCTCTGCCTGGAAGCAGGGGCCAAAGCATGTCCTGAAATGGCTCCTCTTCCTCTCCAGGGGGATGAGCCTGACTGCGTGGGGGAGCCCGGGCACCCTGGGAGCCCTGGTCTGCCCGGACAGAGGGGAGAGCAGGTACGTGTAGCACTCTGGTCAGCTGCAAGGTAGCTCAAGCTCCCTGCCCCTGGACCCACTGTGACCTCTGCAGGTCCCTCAGCCAGCTCCCCCACCACCAAAGCCTTCTTCCTGCCCAGGGGAAGCAGCCAGGGTTGCTGCTCCATGGTCTGCCTGCCCCAGGTTTGGGCCAAGGTCCTCCACCGCCAAAGCACCATCTGCTCCTGCCTCGTCCTGAGAGGGCTGGGCATGGTGGGGAGCTGTAATCCCTTCCACCCTCCCACACACACTTGCATTCTTGAATGCACCATGTCTTTACGCCCCCGTGCCCCGTGCAGCGCCCGGACACAATGCTGTGCTGTGAGATCTGCCTGTCTCCCAGGTCCAACCCTTAGCTGCTCTCTCTGCAGGGACCGCCTGGCGTGAGGGGATCCCCGGGACCACCCGGACCCATTGTAAGTAGCCTTGGCCATGAGCACCTGCTGCAGCCTGGGCTGCCGGTCTCTCTCCCTCCCCTCCCACCTCCTGCTCTATTCAGGAGCAGCCCAGGGAAGGCATCCATTGAGTGCTCCAGGGGCCATTCCCGGTGCCAGGCTGTCGCCCTGCCCTACACCCCAGAGCGAGCTCCCAGTCCCCAGGCAGCGGCAGCCGGATCTGCCCCTCAAGCACCTGGGCTGTGGCTTGCTGGAGAGGGGCAGAGGGGAGATGAGCTGAGAGCAGGTGCCCCCTACCCCAGCAGAGACCAGCCCAGGGGCCGCAGTGAGGGGCGGATGGGGCAGGGGATCCCAGCGTTGGGGCAGAACTGCCTTTGCCCGTGGCTGTAAAGGTGTCCCTGAGCATCTGGGTCTGAGGAGGGTGAGTGCACAAAGCCACTCTGGAGGCGAGGAGGCGTCCTGCCCAGAGCAGGAGCTGATGCAAGCCGGCGTCCTGCCCGCCACGGCGCTGGCACGGCCAAGGGGTGACCTCGCTGTTTCTTCCCTCAGGGCCCTCCAGGTTTTCCTGGAACACCTGGCGCACCCGGACTGCCTGTAAGAACCAGCACTGCACGTGCTCTGTGCGGTCGTGTGTCGCTCTGCTTGTCTGGCTTTGTTCCCCCCGTCCAGTCCTTGTGGTCCCACTCTGCCCCTCAGCCCCAGCCAACCCCACTTCCCCACTTCACGGGGCTCTCGGCCTCCCCGGTCCCCAGGCTCAAGGGCTTTGGCCTGGGTGAAGAGCCCTGGAGCTGCTCATCTCCATGCCCTGGTGGCCTCTGGCCCTCTCTTCTTTCCCCACCTCTCTTCTTGCTTTCCATCCCTCCCTTTAGATGCCCACCGCGGGCCGTGTTCTCTTCTCATGCTGGCTTGAAGCTGCAGCAACTTAGGTTGGGACTGGATCTCAGGAAAAACATCTCTGCTAGGACAGCGAGGCAGTGGAATAGATGCTCAGGGGAGCTGTGGCCTCTCCATCGCTGGAGGTGTTCAGGAAGAGCCACTGGTCGGGGATGATCTGGCCCGTGCTCTCCTGTGGCTTCTGGTCTTTGGTGGTTGCTTCATGGGGCTAGGAGGCAATTCCCCTCACCCTGCTATGTCAGGGTGTGTTTTTAATCCTCTCTCAGTGGCATTGGGTGTGGGCTGCAGCCAGGGCTGGGGATTGTGCCTGGGGTATGCCCAGTGCTCCTGCTGGGACTCAAAACCCAGAGGCTCCTGGCTAGAGGGTCTCGCCTCTCCACTCATGGATAGACCGATGCCACTTTTGAGGTCAGGAAGGAATTTTACCCATGGTCAGATTGAGCTGGACAGTGGGGTTTCTGGCCTTCCTCCATAGCCGGGGGCATGACCTCTGCCTGGGATCTCTCAAGCATATATTAGCAACCTTTGCAGCAGCAGGACATTGGCTGCCATGCTCCCCCTGCTTTATGGGTGGCAGGTTTGGGTGTTAAGTCTTGTGTTGTGTCAAGCTGACTGTGTAGTGTAGCTAAGAGGTTAGACAATGGATTTGTATAAGACGGTTTGGATAGGGATGGCCCTGCCGAAGGCAGGGGGTTGGACCAGACAACCTGAGGCCCCTTCCAGCCCAACTTCTCTGTGATTTTATAACAGCACTGAGTGCAGTGGGGCCACAGCCCCTGG
Source organism: Alligator sinensis (assembly GCF_000455745.1). Classification (NCBI taxonomy): domain Eukaryota; kingdom Metazoa; phylum Chordata; order Crocodylia; family Alligatoridae; genus Alligator; species Alligator sinensis. The sequence continues at coordinate 854,106 of NW_005842488.1, read as the reverse complement.
AGCTGTCCTGGTGAAGGCACTGGGTGGAGACATGGATTTAAGGGCATCTGCGCCACTGACTCCCTTTGTGGACTTCGTCAAGGCACTTGACTTCTCTGGGCCGTGGCTCCTATCTGGCCCTCCTTCACCCCCTGGTTCTGTGCCTCCTGTCTGGTTAGATGGCAGGCTCTGGAGGGCAAGGGCAGCCTTTGTGTGCAGCCCCTGGGCCCTCATTTCAAGCAGGGTCTGTCCGTGCTTCTGGTATAAGCTGTGTCCAGAAGTGGTGTCACTCCAGTGGGGCTGCATGGGTTTGCACTAGGTGAAGGTCTGGCTCAGAGAAGCAGCTGGCCCTTGGCCCCAGCCTCCCTTCTCTGTGCCCAGGGCTCACTGACATCCTCTGCAAAGGCCAAAGGCATGCTGGTGTCTGGCCCTGGCCTGCTCCCATGCTGGGATTGCAGCCTGGGCATCCTCCAACCCTCCTCAGCGGAGAAAACGGTTGGGTCCACATCAAGGGTTTCCCCCCTTTATCATCATCACCCTCTCTCTTGATCTCTCCTCCTCCCTCCTAGCCCAGGGCAGGCTGAGCCCCCGGGCCCTCTCCTTCACGGCCCCCTGCCCTGCCCAAGGGCTGCGTCTTGGGTACCAGGCGCAGGGGAGGGAGGCATTCACATCCTGGTGTGTCTCTCGGGGAGATCACACGGTCCCCTCCCCTCACCCACACACACACAACGTCCACTTCCTAGTCTTGTGTCTGGCCTCTCTCCCACTAATGTCACTGTTGTCCCAGGGTCCGTGTGCGTGTCATTAATGTGTCCTGTGAAACCATCATCGCCTTCCACCACCACGTCCGTGCCATGTAACCGAAACTAACGCCATCCACCAGCTCTTCGTTCCTATACCCGTCCCCACCTGGTTCGCCTGGAAGCTGTAGTGACTGGGCAGTGGGAGGAGGGTGGAGATGGGGGCGTTGGGGGG
>NW_005842488.1:839727-853140 GCF_000455745.1 Alligator sinensis | reverse complement strand
GGGGGGGGGGTCCTCCTTGGCTTCTCCCAGGTGTCAGTTGTGCCTTGGTTGTCCCAGTGAGAAGCTCATGTGTTTTTCTCGTCTCTTTTCACGCTTGCTTGGGTGCGGAGCATCTCCTCCCCTGCCCACGCTTTGTGTCTCACACGGTGATGCATTCATTACACGTCCGAGCAGTGGAGGCAGGGGAGAGACAGAGGGGTAGGAAGCCTTGGGGCACGGGGGTGTGGAGCTGGGACCACGGAGGGCATGCTGTCCATGCTGGAGAACATGCGCTGGAAAGGGTTGGGTGGATACGAGCACAAGCAGTGAGCCATGTGTGCGGCAGGACCTTCCTCACCTGGCTGGGTCCTTGCTGGTAGCCCCAGGTGCTCACCTGCGGAGGGACCTTCCTTCGGTCGTTCTCCAGAGCATGAGGCTGCCACGGCTCTGCCTGTGTGGTGACTGGTCAGTGCTGGCCTGGGCTCTGAGCTCACTTCTGAGGTCATCTCCACCAATCTGGGATGAAGGGAACATTGCTAGGACACGTAGCATCCAAGAGTGACCACTGGTCCTTTGGAGATGGGGCAGGTGAGCCCCTTGCTGAGGGCTGTGGACATGTGGAGATCCAGCCACAGGCATTTCCACACCCAGGGCCAGGCCTTCATGGCTGCAAATGGGCTTCGTTTCATTGAAGCTGTACTGATCTACCCCCTGGGTGGGGGGGCAGGCCTGCTGGTTCAGGCATCCTGGATAGCACCAGGATCTCCAGCCTGGCTGCCTCCCAGCCTCCTTCCTTTGAGACAAGCACAGGTTGTTGCTAGACAAGTGGGATGTCCATGTCCCTTAGGCACAGGTGCAAATAGCAGCTACGCCGTGCTTGGCACTGGCAGCAAGGGCTGTGCTGGAGAAGCTGGCCCCGATAGGGCAGGCTTGCATAGTGCCCAGAGCCAGGAAAGCCTCCTGCACCCAGTTGCATCAAAGGGAGCGTGAGCTGAAATGCCCCATGCCTGGCCTGAGGGCCGCGCTCACGCCCTGGTCCATCCGGCCCATTCTGCCCTGCCGTGCCATGCCATGGTCGGCTTGGGGAGATGGGCTTGAAGCCAGACACCTCCCTGCAGAGCCTCCTTTTTTCTCTCCCCAGGGTCTCCAAGGCGAGCGTGGACTCGGTGGGCTCCCTGGTGCGAAAGGGGAACCGGTGAGTGAGCCCACTGCAAAATCCCCCTAGGCTGGGAAGAGGGCCTGGCCGGTGCTGGGTGCCTGTGGCAACCCCCCGGGGCTGGGAAGAGGCATCTCTGCTCTTGGGGGCTTTGGAGTTGGGGAGAGACAGGAGCTAAGTTCCCTTGGTTTTGCTGGGTCTGCCCAGCCCTGCCCTGGGACACCTCCTGGTCCGCGGTGAGCAGGCAGCATTTGCTTGCAGGGGGGTGACGTCCATCAGTGCTCAGCAGGGTGGTCAAGCCAAGACGTGCAGGTGTGTGGCACCTGGGCAAGCCCAGAGACAACACAGCCCTTGAGCCTGGCAGGTCTTAACACCGGTTTTCTTCCTTCCAGGGCCCCCCCGGTCAGCCCGGCTATCCCGGTGCAACAGGACCCCCAGGCCTGCACGTGAGTACCAAAGGCAGAGGAGGAGCCTGGCAGGCTGGGCAGCTCATTAGCCAGAAGCTTTGGGGTGGGGGCTGCAGCTGGCATGGGGATGGCAGCAAGGCCCAGCTCTGCGGGGCAGGCTGGGCTGCTGCAGTGCGGAAGACGGGTCTGACCAAGCAGCGCAGCGTGGGGAAGACCCCCCTCTGCCCACCTGGAGGGGGAGCTGGGTGCATATTTGTCCCCAGGGGTCACTCGAATGCACCGTTGGCCTAACTACCCTCATGGAGCAAGGTGATACAAGCCCCAAGGTACCAGCACCGAGATGGATGTCCTCTCCTGCCATCAGCGCCCTCCCTGCCAGCCCCTGCCCACCAAGCCCAGGGGATATCCCCAGCCCTCAGGGCCACCCAGTGAGGCTCAGGCCCCCCCCTATCTTCTTTCCCCAGGGCATCAAAGGTGAGCGAGGCCACATGGGATCCCCGGGAGAGAAAGGGGAGTCGGTGAGTATTGCAGACCAGCCGCCTGCCACCTCAGAGCCCCTGAGGAAATCAGTTCCTTTCCCAAAGCCTGCCATGAGTGTGGAGAGAAGAGTCTGATGTCCCGGCAAAGACCACGTCAGCTTCCAGTGCCATCACTGGGTGTTTCATGAGGGCAGTCAGGCCTATGGTCAGCAGTAGGAAGGAGGAGAAGGGCAAAAGCAGCGTCTTGGATATGGTGGGGCGATGGCAATGGCCACTTATGCCAGGGACAGGGAAGGGAGGCAGCTGTTGGCATGAAGCAGCTAGGGCATGATAGGAAGTGCAGCCTTATCAACCCCTACATTGCCTTGCCTTTCCCGGGGGAGAACTGCAGGCAGCAGGGTCCCCATCCTGACGGGGCAACTAGGGGCCCCCACAGTAGAAATAATCCCGGTGCACGATGCCAACATCGCCCCTTGCTCTGCATCCTCAGGGCTGCGCTGTTGGACCAGGGATGTGCTGGATTCAGGATCTCCTGAGGGTGCCTGCTGAAGGGATCGGGTCTGAGCTGAGCCTTGCGGAGTCGAGGCACGCACGTGTGCCTGATTCTTGTTCCCTTTGTGTTTCCCCAGGGTCCCCCCGGTGCAGATGGCAACCCCGGTCCCACGGGGCCAGTGGTAGGTTCATGGCTGAAGATCCTCATGTTAAAACTGCACTGAAAAGCCCAAGACTGATCCCAAGGGCAGCACCTGGCCCCTGGCATCCCTGAGGCTGGATCAGCAGCTCCTCTTAAGCCTGGGGGTGGGGGATGGGAGAGGGACCTGGCATGTGCACTGGGGAGCAGAGGCTGGAGGTCTACCTGCGCTGGCCTTGCCATCCGGTGGGTACCACCCGCTGGCCACGCAGAAACAACAGCCCCTCCTGGTTTTCTTTGCTTCCACCAGGGACCGAGAGGAGAGCGTGGACTTCCAGGAAACTCTGGGGAGAAGGGAGATCAGGTGAGGCTCCCAGTCCCTCCAAGGGAAGTCCTGGACCTGGCCAGGGGGAGGGAGACTCAGAGGGCACTGCCCATGGGGCACACTCTTGCACCCCCCTAGGCAGGGCAGCCACCCATGGGGATCCTACATTATCTCCATGGTCGCAGGGTCCCCAGGCCTGCAGCCCCTCCAGGCTGCCAGGAGGGCTGATGGGGTAGGGACAGCCCAGCCTTGCCCCCATTCAGCAAGTGCAGTTACAGGCCTGACCCGGGTGGCTGCAGTGGCAGGACTCTGCTCCAGGGTCAGGGAGTCATCAGCATGATTCCTTAGCTGCCCACCCCACTTCCTTGCAGCCCGTGTGGGGTCTGGCAGGGCTGCCACTGTGGATCCCAGCTCACACAGTAACCCCCTCCCCAAAAGCAGCCCCATTAAATGCCCCGTCTTGGCTTAATGAAAAACCAGCTCCTGGGTGGCTGGTGTTGCCTTTCCCCTTGGCTGGCTGCTTGACAAAGCTCCACTGCAAACTAGTGACATGGATCCATTTACTGTCTCCGCAGGGATTCCAGGGACAACCAGGCTTCCCCGGCTCACCTGTAAGTACATCCTGGTGGACGCATCGTATTTAGGGGCTTGGGGCATACGGCAAAGGAGAGGGAAGAGGGAAAAGGCCTGTTGTGCTGCAGGCTCCCATGCAGATGGGAGAAAGCACCTCAGTTCTCAAGGGCTCTGGCAATGGGCAGAGATAAAGGCTGAATCCTCTTTGCAACACCAAGTCTTCCCTGGTAGCAGCATCAGGAGGATGGAGGAGGTAGCTCTTTAAGAACCTCTCCGCCTACATGGGCGCAGGTGCTCGAATGGGTCCGGTGAGTGCCAGGAGCTGGCAGAGAGTATTTTAGGAGAGGGATATGCAAATCTGTAGAGTTTATTTGAGGTTGGCTAAAGAGCAGCGCATTTCTTAGGGGCAGTGCAGAGGGCAACAAAGGCACCAACCTTCCCTTGCTGCATTATCCAAGCTGCTGCAACTGCAACTGCAACCTGGAACCTGGCTGCATTTGGGACGTCACGCCGGCCCCAGGCATCCTCACTGGAGCTGAGAACAGGCCGGGGCTGGGGGAAGGAGAGCAGCCAGGGCTGGGCCAGAGGGGCATTCTTCCAGCTTAAATTTCAGGCCTGGTTGGGAGGGGGCTAACGTCCAGTCCGCAGCAGGAGCAACAAGCGACCTCCAGCCATGCGCAGCCCGTGCCCAAGCATGCTGGGCCCAGCTGCCGGGGGCAAGTACAGCCATGACTTGTCTGGCTTCCCCATCCCGCAGGGAGTGGCCATCCTCACCGATAGCTGGTGCTGGAGACCCAGCCTGGCCTGGATTTAGTGTCCTGATATATCTTGGCACTTCAGCTCTGGCCATGCAATGGCAGCTGTGGTGGTGTCGAGGCCAACAGTGCCTCTGCCATCATGTCCTCTGGCCGAGTTCTCCCGTGGGTGGGCAGACAGGTGCCTCCCCCCAGGTCTGGGTGCTGAGCCATTCGATTGGGTTCTCCAGACCCTCAGAATAAGTGGTTTTGATCCCTAAATTTTTGCTGTTCCTAGGGCCCCCCCGGTTTCCCAGGAAAAGCTGGATCAACCGGGCCCCCAGGCCCCCCCGCAGAGAAGGTGAGTGCTGCATAGTGGGGATGAGAGCCTATGGGGTTGGCAGTCCTAGAAGAGACACCTTTCCCCCTGCCGGCAGGGGTCTGAGCCTGTACTGGTCCCTGCGGGGAAGCAGAGGAGCTGCCCCAGCCTGGGGGAACCCCAAAAGGGAAGGCGGACGCTGGAGCCCCCTGCACCAAGCTGGCTCCGTGGTATGAAGCTGGTGCTGGGCACTGGCACGACCTTGTATTCAGGCTGCTCTCCAGGCGGGGCATGGCTTTAAGGATGCAGGGGAGGCACCCACAGCTCCCATAGCAGCCTGGCAGCCCTGAAAAGCTGAGCTGGGAGAGGACAATCCCGTGGCATTCCCGGGGCTTTGTGGGCACCTGCTGGCCACTGCAAGGAGTGCAGCAGGAGCCCTGCAGTTTGCGGGGTGAGGGTGCGGGAGGTAGGCTCCACCTGGGATTTGTCTCCCAGTCCCAGAGGGGTCTGAGCTGCACAGGGTGGATCCAGACCATTGACAGCTGGCCTTCTTGGGGGGCAAGGGGCAGCGCTGTAGAGTCTGCCTCACTCCAGGGACTGGCGGGGCAGTCGGGATGAGTGACACCAGAGCTGAGCACTGCAGGTCAGCTGTGGGCCGGCTGGATGGAGACACAAAGCGACCTGGGCCAGGGACCCTTGCCGAAGTGGACACCTGGCATCTAGCCCCTCAGTGCTGCTGATGCAGAGTGCGTCTTGCCCGGGAAACTGGATCTAGACTTCCTGGAGCTCAGGAAGCACCTGCCAGGCAGCACTGCTCTTCCTAACCTGCCCCGGTCCAGGCTGCTGGCCCCACCCTCCAGGGTCTTGCTGCCCCATGTGGGCAGACCTGGGTGGACTGGTCAGTGAGTGGGGAAGCTGATGGCTAAGGAAAGGCTTGACAGCAGCCTTCATATGTGGGCTGCAGGAGTGCCTGTGAGACCCGTCTCCCAGGCTCTGCACCGATGCTGGGGCATGGCAGTGACCATGCAGGTTCATTGCTTCCTGTATGACTCTTGCAGGGCAGCCAGGGGATGACTGGCTCCCCGGGAATGCCAGGCCCGTCGGGCCCCCCGGGACCTCCTGGGATACAGGTAAGTGCATCTTCTTCCCAACTTAATTCCTCACTGCCTGGAGTGGAGCCTAGTGATCACATCTGGTCTGAAAACACCTACAGCTAACACTGCTGCCTTGATCAGCACCCCGCGAGGTGGGCACCTGTGCTCTCGGATCAGCAGGTCCTGAGTTCCATCCCTGTCTTGCCCTGGAAAGCCCAGGGGAAGCCGCTACTGACCCAAGTCCGGGTGCTCATGGGGTTGGTCTTGCCCTGGGAAGTCCATGTGGCCATGCTGGGGGAAGCACTACTTACCCGGGTCTGGGTGCTCATAGGTTTGCTGCAGCTGAAAGGTCACTGAGTGCTTGGGGGAAGCCTTGTGTGACCCCATGAGAGGTCATATATCATGCTGGGTACCAGGTCCCAGCCCCTGGCAGAGCCCACACCTGTAGCAGTAGGTAAGATTAGCCAGTCAGGACCTGAGGTTGGTGACAGTAGGGCAGTGCCAGCCCTGCAGTTGCCCAGGGCCCTGTGATATCACAGCTGCACCGCGGGTATCTAGCAGAGTAAGAGCCCTAAACTGAGCCTCTAGCTGGGCCCCCAAAAGATGACCAGGTCGGAAACCAGAGCAGGACAGGGTAGATGAACAGGCCTACAATGCACCGTCTCTCTCTTTGTCTCTCTCGCTTTCTTCATTTCCCCTGTGGCGCGGCAGGGCCCAACTGGCTTGGAAGGACTGGACGGCAAGGACGGGAAGCCAGGGTTGCGGGTAAGGACATCGGCGGGTGTTAGCATGGCAGCTCCTGGCTTTGCTCAGACCACGTCATCCTAAGGAATAGGTTCCTAGGGGACGCCCAAAGCGGGTGAGCTCGGGGTTGCTTGGGCATTGTCCCAGCCTGTACCACGCTCGCTGGAGTCCTCTCCTAAGTGGGACCTCAAACGCCTGGAGCTCCTTCCCACAGCTGTCCTAACTCTGGCTGTCCTCTGCCTCTCTCCTTAGGGTGACCCAGGTCCCCCAGGGACACCAGGCATGATGGGGCCTCCGGTAAGTGCCGTGTGGGTTTCTCAGCTGCCCCTGCCCATGCTATGACAGGTGTCCATGGGAAGAGGAACTTGGGGAGGTCTTGAGTGTCTCGTTCCTGTGCTGTCATCTGGGAGCTGTGTCCCTCCCATGCCCAAGCTAGCCGCACAGATGCTTGGCCTACCAAGAAAGAGGTTGGCCTTGAGGGCTGGCTTGGTCACTGCCTTTCCCTGGGTCCCCCATGCCCCCTCATTGGGGTGGCTGTCCCCTAGGGAGAGTGGGAGGCTGGCAGAGGGACTTCTCTGCCCAGCTGGGGGTTCCCTTGTCATGGGAGAGCTCCTCCCAGTTGCCTGCTGGTGCATTGGGTTTAGTTCCCCTCGTATCTGAGAGGAAGGGGAGGGGGAATGCGTGGCGCCCATTGGAAAAGTCCTGCTCATGCCATCCTGTGCTTCTTCTCCCCTTAGGGCTTCAAAGGAAAAACAGGGCACCCTGGCCTGCCAGGGCAAAAGGTGAGCTGGCTGGCTTAGCCATCCCAATGGTTTTAGCATCCCCTGGGGTGTCCGACTGTGTACCCCTCCCCTCGGAGATGACTTAAACGGGGCCTCAGTGACAGTGAAACCCTGCGGGTACCTAGGATGAGCTCCTGGCCTTGTGATGACCACCACCAACTCTTGTTGGCTTCAGCGAGGTCAGGATTTCATACCTGGGGCAGGAGGGAGGCGCTGAGCTATGAGGAAGCTGCCACCCACCCTGAAACCTGCCTGGGGAGGAGATGGGGATTTGGGAACAGAGGCAGGGCTGTGGGGCTCTGTCATTTTAGGCTATCTGGTATTTGATTGTCATGGTCCCTGCAAGGCAGGTCCATCAGCCCACCCCTCCCACGTCCCATCCGGTCCCTCAGGGCTGCAGATCCCCTGTGCTTGGTGTGGAGAGCACATCCCAGCTCCAGCCTCGCAGCCCCTAGCACCATACTCCAAAGGGCCTGATCGAACCCCACGCTGGCCAGACAGCTTCCGATGGCCAGCATCATGGCCAGCCAGACTGTTCTTGTTCCACAGAGCTGTGGCAGTGGCTTCCTCTCCCCTTCTCCTTCTTCCCAGGTCATGCTCATTGCTGCGGGGGAGAGAGGGCATTCCCTGCTCAGAAGGCAGGAGAAGCTGGGCACGTCCTGAATGGACTTTCCCTTTTAAAAGGGCAGATGCTACTGTGATGCTTTATACCACTGGGCCCGTCACTCTAAATTGGCACAGATGTACTGAAGCCAGCGTAGCTTGCAGCAGTGGAGCAGAGAGCCCGCTGCAAGCTAGGAGGGTGCCTGGGACTTCCTAGCTGTCATGGAGCAGGGCTTTCCCATTTGGATGCATCATGGGAAACTGTCCCTTTCCTTGTCTAGGCTGGGGGTTCGCCTCTGGCTGCCAGGTCTGCTAGCCTGGTGACCCACTCTGCATTCTCCAGCGCGCACTGTGCAGCCTTGTTTTCCCTCCTAGGGCGACTGCGGCAAACCCGGCCCCCCTGGGAACACTGGCCGGACGGGAGCAGAGGTGAGTCAGCGCAGTCCCAAGGGACACAGGTTGTTGGGAGCATGGCATGGTCTGTGGTGGCACAGTATGGGTGGCTGAGTTGGCCTCCCTGCCTACCTGTCCCCTCCCTTCAAGATCATGGCATCGACTGGCACCTAGAGCTCAGCAGCCCTCAGAGATGAGCCCTGGCCCACCTCTCCCAGGGTGATGGAGGTGCCAAGATACTGCAGCGAGTGCCTCTGTGCTATGCATGCTGCAGATTCAAATGGCTCAGTGAACATGCCCTGTCCCCCATCTCCCCTTCTTTGGGTAGAGTTGGGCTCTGCTCCCCTGCACTGTGAAGATGTGGGTGCAACGTGCATCACGCCTGCAGCCCTCTGTGATTGTAGAGACCCCCACACCAGCTGTTCCTGTGTCCGTATGTCAACCTAAAGGTTAACGAGAACCTCAGCAGCCCACTAGCTGCAGGGCCAAGCTCTTGGCTGGTGCAAACAGGCCTCGCTGTGTTGAAATTTGTGCAGTTGCATTGGTTTCCTCCAGCTGAGGATCTGGCCTGCAACACATAGCCAGACTCGGCAGGTGAAAGGGCTCACTTCCCCCATGGCAACTCTCAAGCTCAGCAGGCCCTTCAGCAAGAGCCTAGGGAAAGATTCGCTGCCAGCGCCACTCACTGAACTCGTCCTGGTTTAACATGATGCTCTGTCTCTTCCAGGGGGAGCCTGGCCTGATGGGACCCCAAGGCAGGCAGGGACCCCCTGGCCTTGCCGTAAGTTGAACTCTTACTTCAGCTTGCTGAGAAGACACCTTACTTGTGCTGCTTTAACCAATGGAGGGGCATAACACTGGGCAGGGCAGGGATGCTTCCCTGCAGCCCTGGCCTCTCCTAGGAGAGGGTGCTGCGGACAGTGGGGATATTTTATTGCCCCTGACTAAAGTGACTCAAGTGAACGGGGTGCCCCACAGAACTGAGTGGGGAAGCTTATGTCTGCTCTGGCTACCGCTGCCTTATCCCACAATATTATTCCATCCCCCTTAGGCCTCCAGTTTGAAGAGAGGGGGCTCTGGGGGCTCTTGGAAATCCCTCCATTTCTCTAGTCCCCTGCCAAGGCATCTAAGAACCGATAAGGATCCCCCTAGGATCAGCTTCAGCTCCTATCTCCCGATTCATTTTCCTGCTTTCTCTTGTTCCCCAGGGCCCCCCAGGAAGCCCAGGCCAGCCAGGCCCAGCTGGACTCGTTGGAGTTGTAAGTACTGGCCCAACCTCAGCAGGCTTCCTACAGCCTCCAGAGGCAACCTCGTTCTTCCATGCATGATTGCAACCTGGAGCGGAGCGGGAATGTCAACCCCCAGGGTGCTGATTTGGCCCCAGGGCCAAAATCACACTTGTCCAGTCCAGAAGCACTAGGGGAACTGCCTGAGCCGAGCTTTGGCCGTGTGTTGGCCTGCAGAGCTGTGCCGTGCCAGAGCCACGGTCAGGAGGGAATGGGGTGGATGAGACTCCAGTGCCTTGCTGGGAGCTGGAGGCTGGGTGGGAGCAGGAGCCAGGCTTTGCAAAAGCAGGGCACTCTCCTCTGCATCCGGGCACTCAGCTCAGCTCTGCGGCTGCCATCCCAGGGACACGAGTGCAACTTGGACCACACGGATGTGGACTCGGGAACCTTTCAACCCCTCTCTGCAGCCACCCCCACTGCAGGATCCATCTTGCTCCTGAAATTACTGCTGAAATCAGCTCTTGCCCTTTGCTTCTCCCTTCCTCAGGGACTGAAGGGTGAGAAGGGATCAACAGGTGACAGAGGTCTCCCAGGGATGCCCGGACAACCAGGACCCCCAGGTCACCCTGGACCATTGGTGAGAGCTGCATGGCAGGAGATGTGAGGTGGAATGGGTGATGCTAGAGCACTGATGGGGAACGGGGTTTGAACACTAACCCCATTGCAACTGCCTTGTGGGTAGAGATGGAGAATGAGGCCGGTCGCTGAGCTGCTGGGTTTGCCAGTGTGGTGTGTTGGTTCAGCACGTGGTTTGCTAATGATGGCATTGCCTGGGGCCTGCCAGGCTTACGCCATGGCACAGAGGGTTCTACAAATGCGACGTGGATTTGGCAGTATCCAGCCCAGCCTGGCTGCCGCGATGTTCTGTGCTGGGGACCTGGTCACAGAGTGCGGGATACTGGTCTTGTCAGCGTGTCTCAACCATAGCGTATGACAAATCCATTCCTAGTAGTGCACGGGGCACATCTTTGGGCTCTGATGGGGGACGTGGGCATGCATCCAAAATGGTTTCACAGACACAGATAGGCTTGGAGCTCTCCATCCCTTCCTTTTGGAGCAGACTCCCAGGTGTATCACATTTTTTCTTTTGATTTTCCAGGGCGAGCCGGGCTCGGACGGACCAGTTGGCAAAGAGGTACTGCAGTGCTGGCTCTCCCCTTCCAAGCCCCCCGGTTCCTCCCTTGGCTGTGCCGCAGAAGACAGCTCTGGTTGGCAGGCCCACACTGCACTCGCTGCCCCTCCCTTTCTCCCCACGGTGTTGCAGGAGAATCATGTTTGCAGTTGGGGCTGTCAGTGAGCCAAGTCCTGAAGCCCTGACTCAAGCAGAACTCCCTCGGTATCAAAGTCCTCTCACCAGAGGTGCTGAGTATGCCGTAAAAACCCTGTTCACTGCAGGAGTTGGCTAATGGAGCATAAATAACAGCAGCCCCGAAGGCAGCTGCCAGGCCTCGTTGCCCTTCGGATCCAGGCTGCACCAGCACGGTGCCTTGAGTTGCTATTGGGATCCAGAGCCAGGTGCTATGAGCCACGTTCCACCTACTAGGTCTTTATGTGCATTTAGGGGCCTAGGTGCAATTCTCAGCCACCCTGCTCAAGTCCCTAAAAAACTCTTAATGCAAAAATGTGGGCCGGCCCTCTTCCTCCACACTGCTTTTTGGGACTCTGTCATATGGGTCAGGTGATGGTGAGTTACTGAAGTAGATGCATCAGTCTTTCCTGCTCAAGTACAGGGGGGGCTGGACCCGATGATCTTGCAAGGTCCCTTCCAGCCCCTAACATCTATGAATGGGCATTCAGAGACTTGAACAGAGTGGAATCGAATTGCATTAAATTGCATTAAATTGCATTAAATGGAGCTTTCTCCCATGTCCACAAAGTTTCCTGAACTACCGGCTCTCTACCACCAAGGGCAATGTTTCATCCCCGGTTTCCTGGAAGTCGGGACTTCCTGGTTTGCCGTTAAATTGGAGGAGGTGGCTGTTTTGTAGCATTGCAGCTCATGGTGGTACATTAGCTAGGGTGTAATCATGACACCTGTGTCCGCTCTCCATGGGTTTAAACCCTGGCACCAAAACCTCCAGAGCAAACAATGGTCATTAATTCTTCCCCTGACTAGTGCTTCCTTCTGCACCCTTCCAGGGCCCACCAGGGAAACCAGGACTTTTTGGACCAGCTGGTCAGAAGGTAAGAGCAGGTCGGGCTTGCTCAGCTGCAGAGTTGGGGCCACATTCCTGAGTGTAGGTGCATGTTCCCCCTGTCTGGGGGACAAGTCGCTGTGCAAGCTGCTGTCATATAGATGCATAATCCAGGTTGGGAAGGGCAAGGAGCAGCTGGAGAGAGCTCTGCATCGGACCTGCTTTATTCCAGGGTGAAGCTGGGATTCCAGGAGAGAGAGGGTATCCTGGAGAAAAGGGACGAGCCGGCATGCCCGGAGGACCAGGGAAAAGTGGCTCCATGGGCCCCATGGGACCACGTGGCCCTGCTGGTGAGAGAGGAACACCAGGCTCCCCAGGACCTGCCGGCAGCCCTGGCATGCCGGGACTCCCAGGCTCAGTGGTAAGTGGTGAGAGGGGTGAGCCCCTGTGGGCTGTCGGACAAGTTGTTTAACCCCCGTGCTTTTCTCCCAGCTTGGAGAGCAGATGAATTTTGCTTGACGTTTTCCTTTCCCATCATCCCCTTTCTCCAGGGAGACGTGGTGAATTATGATGAAATCAAGAGGTTCATCCGCCAGGAGCTGACCAAAATGTTTGACGGTAATCAGCATTGGGGGAATGGGAAAAGAGAGGTGTGGGGCTGAACGCAGCAGCAACTCAGTGGTCAGAGCATCGGGTCTGAAATGACCTGCACTCTCTGGGCCCGGACGTTCAAAGCCCAGAGGGGTGGCATTGGCCCCTCGTCCTTCTAAAGGCAACGCTACCTTCAAATTAAGGTCTGCAAGGTCTGCAGTGCAACGTGGGCAGTGCGTTTGCCCTCTCTCTTAGGAGCCTGGGGTTTGCCCTCCAAATGGAGAAGGACATCCATGTTGGGGAAGCTGGGCTGACCCTGTCTCTCTCTGCAGAGAGGATGGCATACTACACCTCCAGGATGCAGTTCCCTGTGGAGATGGCTGCCTCCCCAGGAAGACCAGGGCCTCCTGGGAAAGACGGCTTGCCAGGGCGGGCAGGACCTCCTGGATCGCCTGGGCTCCCTGGACAGATCGGGAGAGAAGGGCGACAAGGCGTGCCAGGCATGAGAGGTAACCATTCTTCTGGAAGCCCTTTCTTCCCTCCCTTTGCTTCCTGATGATTGTGGCTGCAAGGGTCAGGCAGATGGTGCCACTGGCTGAAGAAGCAAACAAATCCCACCCCTCTAGTCAGTGCCTTCAGTGGCTACTGGCAGGTTTGCTCTGTCTTCCTGACCCCATCACTCATGCTGAGTCCCACGCGATTGCCTGATATCCATGCGGTGCTCTGCCTGGAATTTCTCACAGCTCTCTGTTGTCCCAGGTGAGCCAGGAGCAAAGGGCCAGAAGGGAGAGGTCGGCCTTGGCACGATGGGAGATAGTGGCCTGCCGGGTCCACCAGGTAAGCACCTTCTGCTTGCATTTGGCATGGAACGAGCTGGTGAGCTCCTCCCGCTGCAGGGCCAGGGAGCAGCATGAAAAGAAAGGCCCCAGAGAAGTCTGCTCCTGGCATGGCTCTTCCAAATGATGTCAAACACAGACCAGACCCAGTCCATCCATACCCTCCATGCTGTGATGGCTCAGCTGGACTCATCCAGTCCCACCCTGGACTGGACTTGGACAAACTGGCCTCCTCCCCTCTTCACCTCTCTTTCACGTCTCTCTCCTGCAGGTCCCCAAGGGCCACCAGGATATGGCAAGATGGGTCCGCCAGGGCCTGTGGGACAGCAAGGTATTCCGGGCATTC
>NW_005842488.1:836763-839696 GCF_000455745.1 Alligator sinensis | reverse complement strand
GCATTCCTGGACCACCGGGCGCTACGGGGCAACCTGGGAAGACTGGCCACTGTAACCCTTCAGATTGCTTCGGCATGATGCCCTTGGAGCAGCCCATGTACCAGCCCAAAAACATGAAAGGACCTTTAGGCTGAGTGACGCGGCAGGGTGTTTGCACAAAGGACTCCATTGGGGACAGCCAAAGCTCTAGTCCTCGCGACTGGTCGTGAAGTATTTTTTATTGCTGTTAATATTTTGGTTTTCTCCTTTTGGTTTTTCCAGTGGGGTCAAACCTCCCCCGACGGCATTTGTGGGTGTATGTACGTCTCTTCTCGTGTCTTTAAAGGGAATTGTCATGCGTGACCAGCCAAAATACATTTCATGATGGTGCCTTTTGCTTCTCATTGCCATGCACAACCCCCCGCCTCCGGAGGCCTCCCGTCTTACTCCATTTCATTCATTACTTCTTCCCTTTCCACCACCCGCACTTTAGGCCCTGGGACTTGAAGTCAGTGGAGGGAGAATAACAGCCTTGCCTCCTAGCCAACTTGGCCATGACACGCGCCTGGCCCTGCATGCAGGCTTGTAGGTCCTGCCGTTCGATGGCCAGGTCCCTGTTCTCAGGAGTGAGCAGACTGGCCCGCTACCCCACGTGCTTCCCATTTGTGTCGCCTTCCATGCTCTGCCGCTCCTTTCATTTGTAACATGCCAGCATCATCTTTACTAACCTCTGGAAGCCTTCTGCCGTCTGTCCGGCACCAGCGTGGCTCGTTCCTCGCGGAGAGCTCGTTTCCAAGTCTTGCTCCTCTCGTTGGGGTGCAGCACGAGGGAGAAATTCAGCTCAACACACTGAATTAAGCAAGCCACTTTTTGGCGCCTTCTGCCAGACTTTAGTGGCTCTTCTCGTAGCCGTGACGCAGATCCATCTGGAAGCTCGCTGGCCGTGAATGCAAAGCACAGCTTTCCCCCTTCGGTTGAAAAACAAGCGTCTGAGCTTTAGACGCAACAGCTGGATTGCTAACGGCTGCCCCGTCCCCTGTTTCAGATGTTAAAAGACAACAGCTGAGCAATTGGTTTCAACTTGTCAGATCTGTATCCCAGCAAAGGATTTTGCTTTCCTCCTCAAAGCAGGTTGAGCAAACAAGGCAGAACTAATAAATTACATTCCAGCCCATGGCTTTGTCTTTTTTTGGTTTCTTTAGCAACATTTTAACAGTCTTGCGTAGGTCCTCTCACAAGAACGACTGAAGAAAGAGCTGAGCTTCTGCCAGCGCATCCCTCCAAGCATAAATAAATCTGCGTGAACCCTCACATTGCAAAATGCGTACCGGTGACGGACGGACCTCAAAGAGTTGGAATATACCCTACCGGCTGGTTTTCTCGGTGGAACATCCAGGATCTACACCAGGGGATGAAAAAGCAACGTCCGAGTAGGTGTGCGCGCTGCATGTGAGTGCCTTCGCACGAGTGCGTGACTGTGGTGTAGGTCAGGAAGGGAAGCATTGTTTGTGCATGAATTTAAGGGACGTGGGTGCCGGTCAGATGTCTTCAACACAAGCCAACCTTCCTTTGTTGGGCGATTTCTGATGCTTGCTCTTCCTCTTGTACCCCACCCCCGATCGCAGCCTTCCTTGGTCGTTTCCATTTCAGTCCCAGGGAACGGTTGGGCTTACAGCGGAAACAGGAGCTGAGAGTAGGATCAGCAACTAGCTTCCTAGCATTTCTTCCATTAAAAGCAAGCAGACTCCCTTGCAGGGCCATAAAGGCATTATTTGTTACCAGAACCCGTGATAGTTATGTGCAACGTCCCTCCTGCAAAGGCCAGCTGGCTAAATCAAACACCCGGGAGAAACCTGCCTGCTCCATGCATGCGTTGCGTTGGCCGATGACAAGAAAACTGTGACTGTGACTGGGGGGGAGGAGAGCGGCAGAACCGCTCATGCGGGGGAACCATCCGATCCCAGCCGGCCTGGCCCTGGGTAATCTTGCTGCCACCAGCGCCTGGTACATCACGCGACGGCGCGCTGCCACGCAGGAAGCTGAGCCATGCAACCAGCTCTATCGGACCTCCCGATTTAACACTGGAATCCAAGACGTGCCTGCGTTTCGCTGCGGCTCTGTACAGCTTGGCCACCGCTCCTTTAGGATGAACGAGCTGAAGGCTCTGGTCCAACAGCAGACAGGACCCGAGCCGGACCCCAGACAAGGCCCTCGGTGGGTGCGTTCATCATGAATCTTTGCACGGGATCTGGACTTGTATCAGGCCCCCTCTGCACTGCGGGACCCTCTTGCTTTCCATATGTCATCTCTGTTAAGAACAGCATGCGGACCCTTGCCACCCCTTTCTTTTATTAACCAGTGGTTGACGACGAATTGCAGTTTAGTGTAGCGGGATTTAAGACGGCGACACAACTGGTTGATAAATGACCCCCACCAGTGATAGGAACAGATTTGAACGCGGGTGGCAGGAGCGCAACACTCCCCAGCCCCGCAGCCCGCACCGCGGTGGCAGATCTGGACAGACGCGGTGTTTCTGCACGGCGCTCACTTCCATGCATGCAGCCCCAGACCAACAACGCTCAACCGGAGGGGTTTTTTCCACCTCTTTTAAGAAGATCCAGCATGTCCCAGACTCCCCTCGAAGCCCTGCAACTGCAACTGCTCCAGAAGCCAGCTAGAAACTGCCTCCAGCAGGCCGCAGCAGCGCGGGCCCTTTAAGACCCCCAGGCGGCACTTCCGCACCACGTGCCTCGCACCCCGGCAACGCAGCGGGATGGACGTCCCGCGGAGCCAATGGGCGGCGCGGGTGGGGCGGCGGGGTCCAATCGCCGCGAGGGGCGGGGCCGGCCGTGGTGAGCGCTATGGCGACCTATCCCTACGGGCAGGTGAGGGCGCGGCGGGGTCCCCTGCGCTGAGCTGGGGTTCGGTGGCGTGGGCGGTGACGCGGCGCGGGG
>NW_005842488.1:804211-836687 GCF_000455745.1 Alligator sinensis | reverse complement strand
CGCCCCCCCTCCCTCCCGACCCATGCAATGGGTTTGTCCTATAAACCTCCCTCGAGGTTTCCCTGGTACCAGCCCAAGAGGCGTGGACCGGCTTTGTGTAGCCATGACAACAGGGTGTCATGGGGAGTCTGGTTGCCGTGGGGGATGCTGGATGCCCATGGTGCTCTCTAGGCTCAGCTGCCCTTTGCCCCCTTCCTCCACAGGGTTACCCTGGATCAGCGGGGCAAGCGCCAGGTGCCCCGCAGGGCGGCTACTATGCTGGAGGTCAGTACGGAGGCGGGCTGCCTCCCGGCGGCTCCTACGGCGGTCCGGCGCCTGGCGGGCCCTATGGACCGCCAACCGGTGGAGGGGCTTATGGGCATCCCACCCCTGGGGGACCCCCGTCTGGGGCTCCTGGCACACTTCATGGAGGAGGTTCAGCCCCTGGAGGGCCCTACGGGCAACCATCGACCAACCCCTATGGTGCCCCTCAGCCAGGACCGTACGGAGCAGGGGCTGCGGCGGGTGAGTACACAAGCGTGTGTCTGCGTAAGAGGAGCGTGACCCCCTCCATCGGGCTGCCCGCGTATCTCACTCGCTCGCACAAGCAGGGCTTGGTCATGTCCCCAGCGATGGAGGAAGGGGGGCAGCGGGAGAGGAGCCCTGGCCCCAGCCCCCCTGTTCCTGAGTTTTCCCTTGGGTTTTTGCTTCCTTGTAAAGCTGGGCAGTCCTTTCCTAGGGGGCTTCCTAGTGCCGGAGGTCAGGCTGTATCGGCTCTAAGCAAACCCTTGCCTCCATTTTGCAAAACCACAGGTTGATCCTCCACCCTGGCAGGCACTTTCCTTTAGCTGGGAGGCGCGTGATAAAAAACCAAGCATTCCCCTCTCAGCCCAGCCTCCGCTGTGCCGTGGGGATTAGCGTCTCGCCTCTGTCTTGCTTTCACTACGGGTTTAAAAAAAAAAAGGAAGTCTAAAGTCCTGGGGCTTATGCTTTTGATTGGCTCAAGGCTTTCAACCAGACAGGCTAATGCAAGTGCTGCTGTCACTGGAAGACGTTGGAGGCACTTCTGAGAGGCATTTGAGCACTATCCCCTGCCCAACAGGACGGGAGCTGTAGCGTTTAACTGAATTATTCATGCCAATTAAGCTGCCAGTTCGGAAAGAGTCCCCGTTTGTTATGTTAAAGTTCCTCCGTGGAAGAAAGTGCTGAAGAGGCTGCAGCTCAAAGCAGCAGAAATTAAACTTTACGGTCGCACATCTGTCTCCCCTCAACTGCCGGCATTTATCCTGCTGCAGTGGCATCGCTTGCGTTTGTTTGCAAACGATCTGAAGACATCTCATTTAAGCTCGCTCTGTTTCTCACGAGGCCTCGCATGCTGAGGCCTCAGCCACTGTTAACCTGCTCGTAGGATGGATACCCGGGCTGTAATCAGCCATTTAGAATGGAAATACTGGCTCAGCGTCTCCTTGTATCTCTCCATCCCTAATTACTAGCTTGCCAGAGGCTTTCTCCCAAGGTGCTCGAGTTGGCTTCCGCTTTTGGTAGCGAGGTGGGTTGGTGATGTCCTGCCCAATGCTGCTGTGGCAAGATTTCTAAGAGATTGCATGACCCTGTATATGTTCTCTCCCTGACAGGTAACATCCCACCTGGCGTGGACCCAGAAGCCTTCTCCTGGTTTCAGACGGTGGATGCTGATCGCAGTGGGTACATCTCAGTTAAAGAACTCAAGCAGGCCCTGGTCAACTCCAACTGGTCTGCATTCAATGATGAAACCTGCCTGATGATGATAAGTGAGTTCAGGTGTTTCCTCTCCAGACGCTGTTCTGCGCTGAGCTTGGCTGGGCTGCTGTTTAATGTGGAGAAAACAAAGAGCTGGTTGTGTTTCTGCCCTAATCTGTGTGTGTTTGCACCTCATAAGGTGAACCCCAAATCAACTGTATAGCGTCTATGTGCTTTCCCCCATGGGCTGAGCAGGCCATGACCAATACTGATATAGCAATGGGTGGTGAATGCAAGATCAAGGGGAGGGAGCAGGATGCTTGATCAGAGGCTCTCTGGGCAGGGCTTTCTACTTCCCTGGAAAAGGGAACTTGCACATCTGCCTTGTGTAGTGCTGTTGGTTCATGAACGTACACACAGACTAAGGGTAGTTGCCAGCCCAGCAGATCTATCACCCTGGCATTTGGGTGCACTCCATTTAATTCCTGCATGTAGATCAGCCCACAACACATAAGCATCAGAGTTTCAGAGACAGCAGTTTCATGGTTAAGAGGACGGGGGTTGGGAGTTGGGACATCAGGTTTCCACTGCATTTTGAGCTCCCTGTGCTGTCTTTGTGATATCTTATGAAATGCATGGGGAACTTCTGAAGGAAAGCATTATGGGTGTGTGCACGGTGCTGTCCCTGGATTGCTGCTCATTGCCCTGCTCTGGCTGTGTTGTTCCTTGGCAGACATGTTTGATAAAACCAAGTCAGGCCGCATTGACCTCTTTGGGTTCTCGGCGCTGTGGCGCTTCATCCAGCAGTGGAAGAACCTGTTCCAGCAGTATGACAGGGACCACTCGGGCTCCATCAACTTCAGCGAGCTGCAGCAAGGTGAGACCAGAGGGAGCACAGGCCTCGGGGAGCGAGGAGACAGCCTTGGCTGTACGGCACTAGTGACCTTGGCCACACCGTGGTAGCCGTTCCCTTAAACCAAGTCTGCTGAAGGACTTGTTTGCCCCATTTACATAGCTGACTTGTGCCCAGGCTCATCCAGGTCAAACGTGGACCAATCAGTAAATCCACAGTGGTTTGTTGCCTCCCCTTTTAAATAATGACACCTCTCCCATTCTGCAGCGGAGCAGAGCGGGAAGCTTCAGCTGAATCAGGTTTCCCTTGAATCTCTACCGGTTGTAGCAGACTTGGTCACCCTGTGGCTAACTCTCTTCCCAGGGCTTGGAGAGCAGGAGGTGTGGCCATGGTCTGAGTAAGCCTTTTGTGTAGGAAGCACCGGAAGGGTGTGCCCACATTATGTTCCTAGCACCCAGCTCAGCCCTGGGTTGCAATCAGGTTAAATAACATTGCAACTCCAGTCAAGGTGTGTTCATTAGGGGGAGTGTCTCAGCATTTTGAAGAGATGGGGGTGGAAATACTCTTCCTGGAGAGATGTGTGGGAGTTCATTTTCTCCGTTCCCTTGCTCCCTTGCTCCCAGCTCTGTCTCAGATGGGATACAGTCTGAGCCCCCAGTTCACCCAGCTGCTGCTATCCCGCTACTCCCAGCGGGCCCCCAACCCCACCATCCAGCTGGATCGCTTCATCCAGGTCTGCATCCAGCTCCAGAGCCTGACTGAAAGCTTTCGAGAGAAGGATGCGGGGATGTCCGGCAGTGTCCGTCTCAGCTACGAAGACTTCCTCACCATGGTCGTCACCCGCATGTTGTGACGCCTCGGGACGATGCTCGGCCTGATGGCGGTGGGGATGGGAGGTTGGTCATTGCAGCCTCCTCCCACACTTGTCTACCTGAAAACAGGAATTGCCAGGAAGGATGGATCAGCCGTGCTCTCTGCTGGGGTGCACCTGACCTCCCATAAGAAGGCTAAACCCACTCCCTTCCCAGCTCCCTACCCAACCTGAAGTGCCCGAGAACTCTTGAGCCACAGGGGAAGGTGGAACCCAGCCACAAACGCCTGGTGAAACCCCAGTTGTTGGCCACCTTGATTTGTGTCTGAAACCCAGGAGCCAGTCACTGTTCCTCCTTGCTATCAGTTCAGCCCAGTTCCACCAGCTTGCCACCATGGGGCGAGCGGTGGACGAGGGAAGCCAAACGTGAGAAATCGCAGCCCATTGTAGCTCTGTGCAGAACAAGCATTCATCCTTTTTCTCTCCTCCCAAGTCAGGCAAGATCGTATTTCGGGTCACACTGCCCTAAGACCTGCAATAGGGTGCTGTCCTCGTCGACAGGCATCCAAACCGGCTTCTTCCTCAGCACGCCATGCTGGGCTGGCTTCCTCGTTTCCAATTGTACCCTGACGACACCCTGCCATGGACCATCCTCTGCTTCTGCGGAGGCAGCATTCACTGCAGCAGCTGTTCAGATTCCTCCTGCCTCTCAAACACCTCTCCCCTACCTACAATACAGCGTCTAACCAGACCAGTCCGCATACTTGCTGCCTCCAGCGTGGGGCCCTGTTCTTTTGGGATGTTACGGGAAGTCCAGGTGCCATCAAAATTGGGTTTCCCTTTGCAGTGCTCAGTCAGGCCCCTTGGCTTCAGTTACCAAAAAGATATTTTGCTCCATTTTATTACCAGCATATAATGTTTCCCATTACTGTCTTTGTGTATAAGGGCCAAAATCATGACCAGTTTCCAGCTTCAGTGGATGGTTTATATTGAGAGCTCCACAATAAAGTACTGTGTGCATTGCAACTGCTGGCTGTCGGAGTGGTGCTTTGGTGTCAGGTGCTGCATGGCCACCCAGCAGAGAGACAGCCCTCCCTCCCTGTCTCCTGGCACTGTGCTGGGACTTGGGACAGGGGACTGTCCCTGCAGCGGTCACGGCTGTCCGAGTATGGGCCTGCTCTTTCAAAGTACCAGCTGTGACACTTGTTCTTCCTATGCAGGATAACCGGTGCTGCTTTAAGCTCCTTTATATCAATACAGGGCTAGGAGGCAGCTATATCTGTGTTCACACAGTGGGGAGGAGGGTGGTCCTGCTACCCTATAGGATAAAGTGCTATTACTTTGTGGGCCAGCGGTGCCCTTGATTGAGTGATCTGGAAAATTGGGGTAGATGGGGATGTGATATGAGCTCCATTCTCCTCTAGACATAGCCACGTGCGCTGGAAGCGCTTCCTGCCAACGGCTCTCATGTGAGCCACGGTCATGCTTTCCAGGTCCCAAACAGGTCCTTAATTCAAAGCCCTCAGGAAAGAAAGTTAGGCAGACCAAAAGCAGGGCCTTTTCCCTTCAGGCTACCAAATAAACCAGTGCCTTTCTCTCTTTAGGCTTTTAAGGCTTTCCAGCTTCTGCAAGCTCCTTCTGCCTGCCTCTCTTTGCAGCTTGGGCCCTTTCTTAATGCTCTCAGTTGGGAATCTGTCCAGCCACCTGATTCCTTCTGCCTGGCTGCACCTTCTGGCTTCCTAAAGGGACTTTACACCCTCCCAGATGTTACAGCCCCCTCAATTCCCTCTGCTGCTTAACTCTGGAACTTAAAAGCTTTTGGAGGATGAATTACCTTTCCCTCGCACAGATTTAATTAAAAAGCCTGGACAAAGGTGCTCCAGGCCCCTAACACAGACTTTACTTCTGCTTCTCCCTGGGAAAAAAACCATCTGCTCTCACCCCAGAGCGTGCTTGGGTTGGGTGGGCAGATCTGCCACTGCGGAAGTTGCTTCAAATGACATGATTGCTTAAGCAGTGATGATTTCAGTAAAACTGCCAAGTGTGATGCCCTGTGTGAGCTCAGCATGCTAGTCCAGTCCCATGGCAAGCCTTTCTCCCTGCCGCTAGCTCCTGGGAGATGCTTTATAAAGTGCTGTCAATGTATGGGGGTTTTATAGGGGAGCCGAGCCATGCTGACAACCTGGCCCCTGCAAGGTATGATGCGATGCTTGTCATCTTCACAGAAGCATCAAATCCTGTTGATGAGAGATGAGTTGGCATCGTCCCTGTTTTGAAGAAGGGTAAGTGGAGGCGCAGGCTGGGAAGGGCCTTGTCTGAAGGAGGTGGCTGCAGTGCGGTGGCTACCACTCTGGTGTCCCTGCCCTGCCTTAAAGCTTCTCCGTGCAGAGGGAAAATAGCCCTCCACCCCTTTGCCTACCGGAGCAGCTGGCTGCAGGCCAGGCGGCTGTGCTGGTGCTGGAAAGGGGTTGCATCTGATTGCACAGCCACGCTCTGCTCCTGGCTGTTTCTAGGGACCTTGCACTGTGAGCTGGACAAATGCTGATCCATGTTAGTGCTAGCTTGGAGTTTGGAGCAGTTGCATCCTTAATCTAGAAACCTTCTCTCACTGTCCCCCCCCATCTGCACAGCTGTGACTTGCCGCTGGAGGCCTGGGGAGCAGAGGCAGGACTAGGAGCTGTAGCTGTGAGTTGCCCCTGGAGGACTGGTGAGCCAGGGCAGGCCTACGGGCAGGAGTGTGAGAGATCCTGGGATACTGGAGGACTTCATCTGGGGAGTGGCCCCACAGAGCTGGCGTAGTGCTGCTCAGAGATAATCCTCCCCTGAAGTGGCATAACTTTGAGCCGCCTAACGAGTGCTTAAAACCACTTAAAGGTGTTAATGTGCAGAACATCCAGGGATGAAGAGCTCCAGGAGCTGCCCAAAATTACCACGTAATGAGGCCCTTCTGCTGGCCAGGACCTAGTCAAGCATGTGGTCATGGTGCCCCCTTGCGGCGGGCACCTGCATGTGACCCCCCAGCTCTCCATAAGCACCTGCATCCGAGGCAGCTGCTCTCACTGTCAGTGATTCTCAACCATTGCCACCCTGGGATGCCTTGGGATCCTTTCAAGGATGGCCTGCAGTGTTATTGCTGTTAGGGCTCCCCCCACGATTCACAAGATAAACCCAGTGATTGCAAAGCAGCCTGGTGTTAAAACCACTCTGCCCTGCTTCAGGCTTTCTGAGTCCTTTGCAACAGAAGAGCTGCTCTGTTATTTTTTTGTAGTCAAAAAAATGCACGAACACTAAAAACTGGCATTTTCCAAAGGGGCCCTTGAGTCTAACGAGGGGAACCTTGCATCTAAAATGGTTGAGAACCACTGGGATATGGTGACCTGAGGTCTACTGGTGGTCATTACCAGCACAGCACAGGCTGGGGATGGAGGGGATAGTCTCCTACAGGTAAGATCCATGTGAGAGAGTCCCTTTAAAGGGGAAACACCCCACTGGTGTTTGAGGGAAGGATGTCGAATCTGCTGTGGCATGAAGGAAATGATCTTAACTTTCTTTTAAGATTGGGGAAAGAGGAGGTGGCACCTGGCACTCCCTTTATCATTCACCTCTCTCTAGAAGAGCCAGGCTCGCTCTGTGTTCCTCTAGGACTGTTCATTGTTCCCACGTTGCTCTTTTTTGATCCAGGCTGTGGTTTGTACTCATGTGGCATAGCTATGAAGCTGACTCATGTTGGATGGAGCAGACAGTGCTGGAAAATCCCTCGGGGAACTGACAGGTTTGGTCTTCGTAGTTTCAGAGCTTCATTGTTGTTAGGGGCTGGAAGGGACCTTACAGATCATTGGGTCCAGCCCCTTCATCCTAGGCTGCCTTGGGACCCACATAACAGTGCTCGTGAAGTGTCTCTCTCCCCTCCTTTCTAGCAGGGCTGCCCTATGTTTGCCAGCGGCCTGTAGGACCGTGATCTCCAGCACAGAATCCACGGGCGAGCTGCACACCCTGCATCCGGGGTAAGGGCGTGACAAGACTTGATGCATCCCCGAAATAACTGGCAGCCAGCGTCCATCCCCTGCGAGTAGATTCCAGTTCCCGTGATGGCAAGAAATTTCCTCTGCCTTGCCATCGAACCGGGCAGAGGCCTCATTTCGCACCAGAAGGCCGGGCTCCTTTTCTCCCGTATGTCTCTGTGATACCAGCAGTTTTTCCTTCCCAAGTGCAGGGGGGCCTGATGACCTGCAAGGTCCCTTCCAGCCCCAAACAGCTATGAAACTACGAAACCACTGGCTTGGCAGGGACCAAGCAGGAAGCAGCTGAGCTCTGCTCTGGCGTGAGAAGGCTCCATGCAGTTCCAGTGCAGCCGAAAGAAAAAAAAGGAGGTTTCCCCACTTACACCACAGCCACATTTGGCCCCAAGACCATTTTCTCTTGGGTGCAGCAAATAGCTCCCACCCCCTCCACCCGCTTTGACTGTGACTAAGCCCGGTCGCTCTGATACACACCCGATGTAGGGTATGTGATGTGTCCACAGGGCACGGCGGATTTCTGCTCTGTCTTAGCATTTGTGTTCAGCTTAAGCAGGCTGCGTGGATGAGCTGTGCTTTTCCTTGGGACCGGGCTGGCTGCCAGCCACAGCACTGGGGAGAAGGGAGCCGCTCTGCTGATCTCTCATGTCAGGTAGGACGCTATCGCTGGGCGCAGGGCTTTGATGCAATCTGTTGCAATTAATTTCATGCCCAAATTCCATCTCCGGCGTGGGCTGAATGACCTATTTATCCGGTGGGGGGAGGATGTGTGCTCTGAGCCTGCAGAACTGTATCCTAGCTGGTGATCAAATATTCAGGTGACATCTGTAGGACGTTGCACAATGAAGGTATTTAAGCTTCATGCAACTTTAAATTAAACCCTGTCTAATAGCTTTTCTAATGGGTTTATCCTGCCCAAAATAGCTGCGCTTGGTTAGGAAAACAGCAGGGCTTTGCGGCACAATGTTTGGCTCGTCAGCGAGGTAAATGGCCTAGCACGTGTCTGACGCTCCGCTTCGTGAGGCCTAATGCTCCTCTTCGGCCCCGAGCCAGCCACACCATCCAGCTCCTGCTCTGCTTTTAGTCTTTTGGGCCCCAACTGGAGGCTGTTGAAAACAAGGGGAGGTTTTTCATTGGTTTAGCGGGCGTTGGTTAAGCCGCTTATTGGTTCTGGACCTGCGCTGGCCTGAGGCCTGGGAGAGTTAATGTGGACACGGGCACCGTAGCAAATGCATAGTACATGGCACCAACATTGTACGGTGGATGCACACAACTGCTTCCAAGCACCTGGGCTCTGATGGCGGTTGTCTTGTCTGCTATGATGTGGGACCTGCTAAGACCTCATTGTTATGACCCACCTGCCATCTCCGCAGCCTGCCCCTGTGGCCCCCTGGCAGGCTGTCACAGGGCTGGGACATTGGAAGCTGCCTGCTGGCCAAGACACAGAGAAGGACTTGATCCGAGGTGCCAGGTGCTCACCTTGCTTCCAGCACCAGAAGGTGCAACTTCTACCGGGTCCCTGGCCCTGGAATTGGGCCCCGAGGAGCCATACCCCACTGCTATGCAGGGGCCTGGTGCTCACCCAGTGCTGTGGCCAGAGTCCAGTGCTGACTGGTGTGTTTTTGCTTGCTGCTGGCATCCTATGCATCTGCTCCTGCCTAAAATGTCCCATGGTGTGGCTCTAGCTGCTGCGCTCCACCCCAGACCTAGCTGCATCTTAGTGGTAACGCTTCTCTACCTCCCTGATGGGGAGGCTGCTGGTGGCTTTCACTTATTGGGGTCGTGGAGCGCCTCTGGCTGGGTGCTGAATGCCTGAACTCAATGAGAGACCCAGATCCCCATGGCACAGTCAGGATCAGGCCTGTAACATGCCCTGAGAGGGGTAGAGAAGGGCAAACTACCTCTTGTAACATGGGCTGGCTTAAAGGCATCTGGAAGGGTGTGGAGCTAAGGCCTCTTCCTGTGATCTTCAACAGAGACAGGGTCAAGTCCCGGAGCCTTTCCTCAAAATGTTTGTCCTGTTCTTGCTCTTCTTGAGACCTGCAGCCACATCTGAGCTCTTGCAAGCTGGCAGTGGGAATGGACTTGTCTCCAGGCACCACGGACCCAGTGGGACAGGGATGAAGGAGGCATCTGTTTAAATCCACGGCACTTTGGCTTGGCAGAGACGTGGCTGCTCTTTGGGGCCCTGAGGTTGAAACAAAGCAGACACGGCTGCCCCTGCGGCAACAGGAGGATGCTTTTAACCCTCTCCTGTGGATAGCCCATCTGAAGCCCTCCCAGAAGGGAGCGGTGCCATTTTAGCTCAGCCGTTAAGCGCAGCAGCCGCGACAGCTGTAACGAGGCCATCCCTCCCCACCCTCGTTAACCCAGCTGCTTTATTCCACATCCGGCTCAAGTTGAGACATAAAAGCTGCCAGTCTCGATTCCTATTCCCTACTCTGAGAGAGAGAGAGAGAGAGAGGGTTACACTGGCTGGCAGCTTCTATGCCGGGGTGGGGAGGAGTTGATCCTCAGCTGATGTAAGTGACCCCTGGACTGGGAGAGATAATGGGATATATATATATATTTTTAATTGGAGAAGGTAACATTTTATGAGATACTTTGTCTTGCAGGGGTGCTATGGGGTCTCATAAAGCAGAGTGCGTGGGCTGAGTGTATTCATTGAATGCCGTGTCTCTAGCAGGGGACTGGGAACCGTTAAATGGGTCCATTTCTACAGTGCTGCCTAGGGTCCTACTCCAGACACTGCATTTGGATGAAAAGCCATAAGCCAAATGCACGATGCTATCTTTGCAGTCTCTCTGTATAAGGGGGTTGGTATGATGATTGACAGGGGTCTTAATATGTAGCAGTTGTTAGCATGCAGCAGGCCCACTCCACCCCCGTTATACCATCTTCTCTTCATGTTCTAGCGCCACGATGCTTCCAGCTCCTATTACTCATGGCTGTAACAGGCCTACAGAGAGTTAACACGTGACTAATATAAAGGTTATCTCCATATGAAGCGCCATGGTAGTCTCCAGAGAGCTCACGGCTGTGACGCAAGGCCAGAACTCTTGGTTTCCATCCCGTGCATCACACAAGATTTCCCTGGGGTTCGGAGCCTTAGGAGCCTTAGGAGGTGGCTGGTGACTCAGGCCTCCTTTTTTGCAGGCTCTTTGTCTTCCAGGTTTAGTTTAATCAAAATAATCCTTTTTCTCCCGGCACCAGGAAATTGGCTGTGTCTGAGGCCTCTCCCTGCAGGGACCTTGGTTGGCAGCACGACCAGAATGGAGCATGTCTGCATTGCTCTCTGACTCGCATGACGTTCCCCAGTGAACACCAGCCATGAGAGCACATTTTTGTCACCTTTTCTTCTACAGCAGGTTGGACTTGCTCTGGGTTGAGGTCCTTGTGCCGCAGAACATACCCCAAGGTAAACCTAGGAGGCAAGACTTATAAGTTAAGGTGAAAGAACTAGGGTTATTTAGTCTGGAGTCCTTCCCAAAGGGTGGGATTTGATGACAGTCTTCAAATACCTGAAGGATCATGACAAAGAAGATGAAGATGGGCCTTTCTCTGTGGCCATAGGGGATGGGACTAGAAGCAGTGGCCCCAAATTGCAGCAGAGGAAGTTGAGGTTGGAGAGGAGGATCTTTCTGGCTATGGGGGTGGTCAGGCATTGGAACAGGCTGCCTAGCAAGTTCATGGGATCTCCATCCCTGGAAATTTTCAAAGGCAGGTTGGACACTGGGCTGGGATGACTTAGTCAGGGATGATCCTGCCTTGAGCCTCGACTAGATGACCTCATGCCTGGACTAGATGACCTCGTGAGGTCCCTTCCAGTCCTACTTTCTGATGATCCTAAGGTGCCCACCACCTTGTTCTGATGGTGTTCTCCGGGTAATCTCTCCAGCCACTGCATTTGCTGGTGGAGCCAGATACAAGACTTTTAGGCAGAGCACAGCTGGGGAAGACCGTCAAACTACCCGGGAGAGGTGAAGCAGGAGTTTCCAGCTCCTCTGTGTGACACAAGCTCTTCCTGCCTCTCTGCGTGTTCAGAATTGCCTCTTTCTCTCTACTGGAGCCTTGGGTGGAGTGAAGCGAGTGCCAAGCAGACCCTGCTCCGTACATGTTCCACTGCAAATAATCCGGGAAGGACCATCTTCCCCAGAAACCTTCCCAGAGATGTTTTCTTTGGCTTCCCCTCGCAGCTCAGCATTCCTGGCTGGATCGCCTGCTTGCTTTGGCCAAAGACAATCCATTGCAAGCTTTAAATAGCTCTGTCCAAAGTACTGAATGCAGGTCATGAATGCCCTGGGATTATCCCCATCCCTTGGCTATTCAATCATGTTTCTCCCTATCCCCCTTAAAGTGGACACTTCTCAGATGTCCTGGAGAGTAGCAGCCGGTCCTCCTTGCAGTCCCACTGTCACTGCATTGGATAGTCCCACACGCTGGCAGAATCAGTGTCCGGGCTCTGGGCAGTGGTGTTTGCCTTTCCCCTTCCTCCCCAGAGGTTCAGATATTTACAGACCTTTTGTGCCATCGCAGTGGCTTCTGGTTTCCATTAGCTTTTGCAAAGTTTTCCCAGCACTGGCTGGAAAAGGCTGTGGAGATCTGGTGCCCCTGGGAGTCTGTTGCTAAATGGGACTCCTCTGTCTCTTGTGCCTTAGGGGCTGTGGCTGGATTTGAAGCATCTCCGTGTTGAGCGAGAGGTTTCTACAGCCAGCCAGGAGAGGACCCCTTGTGTGCACACCACCTGGGGAGGAGACAGCTCCAGTTATGCTGTTTTCCCAGCAAACACATTAAGAAGGACCCCAATGGAGGCAACAAGCTGGGCTGATGGCATCAGTGCACACAAAGGCCACTAGCCAGCCCTGATTCCTGCACCAAGATAAAATGTCCAGGGCTTGTGGAGCTGCCCACCGAGCCCCATGGAATGAGTGTCCTTCATGTGCTTAACCCATGGACAGTTCAGCTCGGAGATCAGGTGAGGGGATGTACTCACATGGGATCTTCTCAGGCTCTCCAGGTTAAGCCGAGCGGCCAAAAGCTGCTGCCAATTCAGCAGCTCCAGTGCAAGGTTTAAACCTCCAGCTGCAGGCAGAGGGTGAGTGATGCCACAACCAGCCCATGTGGTGGCAGATAAGAGTCTGGAAAAAACTTTTTTTTCCTTCATTCTGCTTTCCCAAAACAACATGTGTGTTTTATTTGGGGGAAGGGTACATGAGTAATTATGGTAGTTTTATTGGTTTATTTGCAGAGAGAGCATGGGAAGCAGCTGCCGATTGGAAGTGGAGCCCCTTTTTTTGGACAAGCTGGCCAGCGGAGACGTCTCCAGGGCCACGTGACGTTGCTCCTGACCTCTGACCGGGGAGTGAAACACGGTGGGATTGGAAAGGCGCTGCCTCAGGAGGTGTCTCCGCTACACATTTTTGCTCAGCAGCCTGCAACAGGGAGGGACACGTCCCCACGGGCGCCGATAGCTCAGCTATCACCTCAGTGCGGGTGCAGGCAATGAAGCCAGGCAGGTTGCAAAAGCAGATCCCGCTAGCCAGCAGAGCTGCAGTGGTGGTGGCCAAGTGCTCTGCTAGATGGAGGCCTGGAGCGGCCGGCCCCCCTGAAGGGAGCAAGCCAAGGGGAAAGCAAGTCTCCGTGGAAAACTCCAGCGCTGGCAGCTTCCACCTGCTCCCCAGCCTGCTAAGCATCCTGTTTGCCTCGGTAATTGCACCAGCCCCCAGCTTGGCTCCAATTCTCCTTAAAGCAGCAGGGGAACAAGGCCAAATTCGGTCTCGTCTTGGTTTTTCGCGGCACTAATGGTGTCAAACACCATTGAAGCTGTCTGCCTCGCCGCCTGCGCTCCGGCAGGGCTGAGTTTGCTGCTGTTGGGAAACAGCAATCGCTGACTGGAGGCCTCGCTCTCCCAAGCAGCCGGCTGCTGAGTTTCCCCTTTTTGTTGCAGCCACGCTGGGGTTTGTGGGCCCGGGCTATGAACCAAGCCCTATGAAGAGTCATGCCTGGGATGGCTTTCTGTAAAGCTCCCACCAGCTGTCTCTCTCAAGGATGTGATTGAGCAGAGCTGGACCCATCTTCCTGGCACTCCCAGCTGGTGTGCCTGAATCAGGGGATCTGCATGGATAACAAGTGAATACATTATTTAAATGAGCAGTGGAAGGAAGGTGCTGAGAGCAGCAGCACATCTAACTGCCTCTGTTCATTGCAGGTGGCATGAACCAGCCAGGCAGCATCTCCCGAATCTGCTCTTGACATTTCCAGTGCCCTTCTGAAAGGCTCTGCCCTTTATCTCCTGGCGGTGCGAAGGAGAGGGCTTGCCAGGGCTCCTGGCTGGAGGAGTTGGGAGAGTTGCATGGAAGGGACCCTATTGCCCAAATGTGCCGGGCGCTGGCACTGGGACAATTCAGCCCCTTGAAAGTGTCTGTGGGTAGAAGCTGCAGCTTCTGGGTACCCAAAGCAACTGGCTTGTATCCTGCACGTTCCAGCTCGTGTGCATCTGATCGCTGCTCTGTTGTGCCTGGGATTTTCCTCCTTCCTGCTGTTGGTGAGGGTCTGGGCCAACTCCCACAAGTGGCACAAACTGGCAGAGAGCTCCCTTGCTTTGCCCTCTGCTGAGGATTTGTCCCCCGGGAGTACAGATGCCCACTTGAATGCCCACGGCCTCCCTCCATCTGCTTCCTGCCTTGCCCTGGCGCTAGGTGCTCAGTATGTTTCAAACCAGACCAGGTATGTCTGTGGCGGTCATAGCCTCACTGTCCCACCTGCCAGGTTTCAGGGACAGCTGCCAGCCTAATGCTTCGGGGTGGAGGACGGGCACTGTTTGCAGTGCTGTATGGCCAGGTGTGCTGGGGGAGATCCCAGACCTAGGACACCAGGAGGTTGTCAGCCCTCACCCCAAGTCTACTGCTGCTGAACTGGAACATCCC
The DNA here is from genome assembly GCF_000455745.1 of Alligator sinensis. NCBI lineage: Eukaryota > Metazoa > Chordata > Crocodylia > Alligatoridae > Alligator > Alligator sinensis. Next base: position 822,383 of record NW_005842488.1, on the reverse strand, counting down.
AAATCAGACCAGGCTTTGCAGCAAGCTGCACGACATGTTTGCACTGGATTCGTCAGCCTTTCCCCGGGTGTTTCAGGAAAGAAAAGCTGGGGGCAGGGAGGGACTCAAAGCACGTGTTTCTACACCAGTGTAGCTTACTTGATTCCAGCATGGCATTACCTTTGGAAAAGTCAGGAGTACAGCTACGTATGTGCCATGTATCTGCAGCTTATCCCAGGGTAACTGCTTTGGCTGGAAGCAAATGTGCTCTCAGCCACCTGGGGCAAGGTGCTCGAATAGCTGGGTGTCTGTCTACTCCAAATTTTACCCTGGTGTAGGACACCGGTGTGTCCTGCCCTTTGTTATACTAGTCCTAAACTATTTCTCCAAATGAGCTAGTCGTGTGTCTGCCCATTGCTAACTGGGTGAAAGAGCTTGGACTTGGACGGCATTTCCCACTTCTCCCTATTTGTACCCAGCCTGGTGTAGGCTGGAAAGCCGGCTTGCCCTTCCCAAGCCCCATGCCAGGATCATAAAGTGCCATCTGGACCTGAGGCTGCTGCCCTCCTCAGATCTCCATTGCACTCACCAGTGATAGCTACCTTTGTGGGCTAAGACTGAGTGCAGGAAGTATCTGAAGTCCCAGACTAAAGAATCTGGCATGGAGGGTGCTTGCCTGTAGTTTTTCTGGGGGTATCCAAATCCCAAGACCTTCAGGCTTGGGCCTGCACGTAGGGTGCCTGCTAATGGATTTGGGAGTATGTGAAGCCCCAGGGGGAGTGGCTGGGATAGAGGATGCTCACCGGTTGTTGAGCCATACCTGGTGTTTAGAGCAATTGAGTTCTGCCTGCTCAGTCGATATGGTTTTTGGAATGATTAAGTTCTGTTCAGTTTGGAACTGATTTGACCTGGAAGATGAAATATATTTATTAAAAAAAACCCAGAACAACTGCCTTTTTATTCTTGGTCACCCGGTCCCCTGGCCTCTGCCTCCCTCTGTTTATGCTGGGCTGTTGCTCATCCCCAGCTGTCGTTTGAGACCTCTGTGCTTTAGTAGCCATATTCAGTTTGCTGGAAAAAAGTCCCAGTGTCAGCATCAGCTTCCTTGACTCCGAAACACAGCGGGTGAGGGCAGCATCCAAGGCTGGGGCATGGCAATGGCAGTGTTTTGTTCAGGTCTGTGCCACGATGCTCTTCTGCCAGCAGAAAGGCAGGGGGAGGGATTACTGTGGGGGGAAAAGACCACAGCTGAAGCAATTGCATCTCCATAGCTCCCAGCTGCGAGGTCTAGACTGCTGGCACCCAGGCGGGCGCTGGGACCCCTGAAGAGACCAGCCCAAGGCCATTAAGCAATAGCATCACCCCTGGGTGCGCGGCACCTCTTCCTACCGGCTGCGGATACCTGTGTTAGTAGTCGGTGTTGCTCCCTTTGCTCAGAGCAGTCTGGAGCACGTTGGCTGAGCCCTGCCCTCTACCCCCTGGGGAGGAGGCATCTCCTGGTCTTCCTTGTAGGTGGAAACTGAGGCACAGGGCAGGAGCCAAGGGTGGAGGATGGCAGCAAGTCAGCAGCAGGACAGATGGGAGAATCCAGCACCTGCTGCTGTTCAGGGTGGTGGTTCATAGGTGGGCGGGGAGGGGGTGCTGACGTGCCCAGCCTGAGCATGCACTGGTCCATGGGTGCCCCACACCTTCCTGGAGGCTCTCGGGGCCGGAGGCTGCGGTGCAGCCAGCCCACGGCTCTTCACGTTAGCGGGGACCATTGCCCTCTGCCGGGCAGGGGCCCTGCTGACACGGGCTGCAGGCATGGGGGTTCCTAGGAAGGGCCTGTGGGATCCCCTCCCTCCCTGTGTCTGTAGCCCTATATCCTGTCCTGGGGCTGGAGGCGGTGATTATCCCGGTGCAGTAGCTGCTGTCTGGGACCTCTCTTCCCAGATGCAATAAGCCCACAGTCTCTTACCATGGCTGGCATAGAGCAAGCTGCCCCCGCCTGCTCCCTGCAGCCCGGCTTCACCATGCGAACAAGCAAGATGCCCCCTTCTGCTGACAAACCGTGGTCCTGCCCTGCCAAGCTGCAGCCGCAGCTGTCCCGGCTCCTTCAGTCCAGACTAATCCTGAACTGGGAGCGCCCCTCCCTGCTGAGCTAGGTGGTGGGAACTGGGGTCTGGGTGCCATCCCACCCATGCACCTCGCTTCTCCCAGCCAGGAAGGGATCGTTGCCAGGCCCTAGCAGGGTCACTGCTGGATGGTCCCACATTGCTCTCCATCTCCTTCGTGGCTGGTGGAAGCGCTGGCCACCGGGATCCCAGCAGCGTCCCCTGAATGCAAGTGTCCAGTCCCTGCCCAAGGGCTCATGCACCCCCCCCCATGCCACCTAAACAGCAAGGGAGGCTGGCAGGGGCTAGACCAGAGATGTGTGTGTATGTCAAGGGGTTCTAGCTCTCTAGATAGAGTTTCTCCCTTGAATTCTCCATTGCGTCTCTGCAGTACCATGGGAGCATCCCTGGCATCTCAGCCTGGTGCAGTTAGCCCTGATCCGCAGGCAGGGATCCCAAGGGAGCGCTGGTGCTTGTCGGTGCAGCCGGGCACAGAGGACACATGCATCTGGGCTGTGAGGGGGTGGCCGCAGCGCTGCTCGCTGGCTGTGGGTGATGGAGCTAACGAGCCCCAAGCTGTCACTCCTGCAGATGGGCCCTGGCCCTTCCCCTGCCACCCCGTCCCAGTGCTGCAGCTGAGAGGCATTTTCTAGGCTGCTGGATCTCCAGGCCAGGCACCAGGAGCTGCTGATTTCAGAGGCGGGGGTCCTCCATAATTGGCAGGCTGCTGGGAGTCTTAAACAGAGTGGAAATACCTCTTCTCAGGTAAGTGGGGGCTGGTATGGATGGGGTGAGGTGGGGTTGGGGGGACAGCAGGGCTGACGGGGACTCAGGACACCTGGCTTCATGTCCTGGCTCTGCCACAGATGCCTTGAAGGGGTGGTGGTACTTTATCAGTAAGTGCCTCAGTTTCTCCATCTGTACAATGGGGAGAACAAGCTCTGCTTGCAATGCAGATCCCAGCTGCTGCTACTTCAGCAGTGCCCAGACAGCCCCCAGGTGCTAGGTGCTGTACAGAAAGGACAGATTGGGCACAGCCATGCCCTTAGAGCTGGTAGCAAAGGTGGGTTGGTCAGGTCCCTCTTCCCAAGCCTGGACAGACAGCATTAACAGCTGGGACAAGTGACACGTGCATGGGAAGGAGGTCATTACAGCAGCAATTGCAGGGCAGTGGAGGCTTGGGGAAGGGACAAGAAAGTCTCCAGAGGCAGGGAAAGGACCCAGGCATCCAAACTCTCCTCCCTTGGCTCTGCTCAGTCCCAGCTCTGGGCCGGGCGCCTTCCCTGTAGCCGGAGCCTGCACCAAGGGCTGGAAGGAGGGACTGGTGACCCCAGTCTGGGTGCCCCACTGCTCCGGACAGGCCCAGCCCAGGTGAGTCAGGACCAAACCCCAGGGAGCCTGGCTGGTGCAAGGGGCTGCAGGGCTCCCTCTGCACCAGGACACGAGCCATCTGCGGGCCTGGGGCACCACCTGGCGGGCAGAGCAGGGATCGCGCACCGAGAGCAGCCTGCCTGCACAGGGGAGCCCCGGGGGTCCCTTTCCCTGAGCTCCTCTGGGGAAGGCAGCGGGGATGGGGGGTCAGGAAACGTCTTCATTGCAGTTCTTCCCCTCCAGCCTGACCTCCCGTGTGCCGCTTTCTTCTCAGAGACCCCTGCCGCTGCCATTCAGGAGTCCCACAGAGCGAACCTCACCCAGAAGGCTCTTGGCCAGGTGGGGAAACTGAGGCAGGCATGCAGAGCTGGCTCATTTATAGTTTCATAGCTGTTAGGGTCAGAAGGGACCTATTAGATCATCGAGTCCGACCCCCTGCCTTGGGGGCGGGGAGGAGTGCTGGGGTCAGATGACCCCAGCCCGGTGTCTGTCCAACCTCCTTTTAAACAGCTCCAAGGAAGGGGACAGCACCACCTCCCTTGGAAGTGTAGTCCATATTTTGGCAACCCTTGCTGTAAATAATTTTTTCCTGATGTCCAGTCTGAATTTGCTGTTTTCCAGCTGGTGGCCATTATTTCTAGTTACCCTGATGGTCACCCTGGTAAACACTGTATCCCCTATTTCCTGCTGCCCCCCCACGATGAGTTTGTAGGCATCCACAGAATCACCTCTCCGCCGCCTCTTGCAGAGGCTGAAGAGGTTCAGGTCTCCCAATCGGTCCACATAAGGTTTTTTTTCTGTAGGCTTTTAACCAGATGAGTGGCCCTCCTCTGAACCCGCTCCAGGCCATCCGCATCCCTCCTGAAGCGCGGTGCCCAAAACTGGACGCAGTACTCCAGCTGCGGCCTCACCAACGCCGCATAGAGGGGGAGGATCAGCTCCCTGCACCTGTTTGTGATGCACCTACTTATGCAAGAAAGGGTGCGGGTAGCTTTACTTACTAGCTCATCACACCGGTGACTCATGTTCATTTTGGAGTCAACTACAATCCCAAGATCCCTGTCCGCAGTTGTGCTACTTAGAGCGGTGCCTCCCAGGCTGTAGGAGTGTTCATGATTCTTCCTCCCCAGGTGCAACACGTGGCACGTATCCTTGTTAACCTGCATCCTGCTCTGTTCAGCCCATTTCCCCAGCCTCTCCAAATCAGCCTGGATTCGCTCCCTGCCGTCTAGTATGTGTTAATTTTTTACTGCTTTTATATTGTGTGATTACCGTTTTAGGCCTACATATGTAAGTTAGCATAAGTCATGGCTAGTACCCGTCTTGTAATGTCAAGCCTCCATCTTGTGTCCCCTGAAGTTGCAACCCATGACTCACACCTACCCCTCCTGTGTAACCTGGTTCCTGGATGAATGGGGATGAATGCAGGTGCTTGAGAGACAATGGCAGTAGGTCTAAAACTAGCTCCCTCTGAATGACCGAACCATCAACACCAATACCTGGACCAACAACCCAGCCCTTGGAACCACCCTCAGCATTCAAGACACAAAAGATGAGGCAACCCACCATTGTGCCACGGCTGCACCTGCGTAGTATGAATACCTGGAGCCCTCTGGACCAAGACTGACCTTGCCTGGATTGCCGACTCGCACAGACCTAGTAGAAACCGACCCATAAACCACCACTTTCCGGGTGCGTCCCATAAGCCAATTTTCTACTCCCCAGGCTGTGTAATAATCTACATTGCAACTGTTCAGTTTATTTATAAGAATTGGGTGTGACGCTGTGTCAAAGGCCTTTTTAAAATCTAAGTAAATAACATCTACCTCTGTTCCTTCATCCGAGCATTTTGTGACCCGGTCGTAAAATGCAGCCAGGTTAGTCCGGCAGGACCTGCCTGCTATGAACCCATGCTGATTGCCCCTTAGCATCATTTTATGCGCTGGTCCCCCACAAGTGTGATCCTTAACAATTTTCTCAAAGGTCTTGCCAAGGATAGTTATCCGGTTCCTCCTTCCCCTCCTTCTTGAAAATAGGGACCGCACTGGCCCTTTTCCAGTCGTCCAGACCTGTCCTGAGCACCACAAGTGCTCAAACAGTTGTACCAGCAGCTCCACTATGACACCAGCCAATTCCCTAAGGACCCGAGGATGAAGATCATCAGGACCTGTTGACTTAAATACATTCAACCCCTCCAGGTGCCCCTTTACTAGGTCAGCACGAACAGTTGGTGGGTTGGTATCTATACTGGGCTTACCTAAGGTCCCAACGGGATGTGTATTTGTATTCGTGTCCAGGAACACGGATGCAAAGAAATCATTTATTAGCTCCGCTTTGGCCATCCTATCTGTTACCAGTTGCCCTAGTTCATCCTGAAGGGGCCCTAAGTTACCCTGCACCTTCGTTTTGCTTCCTATATACTTGAAGAATGACTTCTTGTTATCCTTAACTTTTGCTGCCAGCCTAAGCTCCATTTCCGCGCTGGCTTTCCTCACTGCCTCCCTGAAAGCTCGAGCCAAGCAGGTATACTCCTCCTTGGTGGCAGCCTCCTGCTTCCACAGCCTGCAGGCATCTTTTTTTCTCTCCAGGCTCTCCTGGATTTCCCTGCTCCACCCAGAGGGTTTCTTTGCTTTTTTTGCCCCCTTTTATGTGTCCTGGGATGGTCCTTTTCTGTGCCTGCAGGATTAGTGCCTTGAGAAACGCACAGCCTTCCTGGACTCCCATCTCTCCAAGGCTTTTTACAGTCAAGGCTTTTGCCTGAGCTCCATAGGGGAGCCCACTTCACCCACATGCCCTGGGTCCCACCATGGGGGGCAGGGGGTACTCCAGAGCCTGAATTCCCCCCTGAGCCCTAGAGCTGCCCCCCAGAGACCAGCTGCCTATGCCCTGCTCCACCCAGCTGCTCTCCAAAGGGGCCAACAGCCCCTGCATTCCCACCCTAGCTCCACAACTTGGCTGGTATTGCCAGTCTTGGCTGCTTTGAAAGGCAAGGACCAGGCTCCAGCAGGGAGGCTGAACCCCAAGTGACACGAGCAACATGGGTGCCAAGGTGAGGTACACTAGGCCCACGGAGATCTGGGCAAGCCTAGCCTAGCCCAGCAACATCTGCGCCAGTCCCCCAGCAGTCAGGGGTGAGCAGTGGCATCCCCCATGCCCGGAGCACACAGAAACCCAGAGGCTGCTGCTGCTGGTGTCACCAACCACCCTACCCATGGGAGAGCAGGTACCCCAGGGCATGCAGTGTGCAGGTACCCAGTGGTGCCCTCCTGCTACAAAAGGCCAACACCCCTTGGCCAGTTTATAGACGGCCACCAGATCCCCTCTCAGCCTTCTCTTGTGGAGGCTGAACAGGTTCAGGTCCCTTAGCCTCTCCTCGTAGGGCCTGCCCTGCTGCCCCCGATCATGTGGGTGGCCTCCTCTGGACCCTCTCAATGCTGTCCACATCCCTCCTGAAGTGCAGCACCCAGAACTGGACGCAGTACTCCAGCTGCGGCCTGACCAGTGCCGCATAGAGGGGGAGGATCACCTCCTTGGACCTGCTCGTGATGCATCTGTGGATGCATGACAAGGTGCAGTTGACCTTCTTGACCACATCCCCACACTGTCAGCCCATGTTCATTTTGGCATCAATAATGATTCCAAGATCCTTTTCTGCCTCTGCACTGATGAGAAGGGAGTTCCCAGCCTGTAGGTCTGCTGCTGGTTCTTCCTCCCCAGGTGCAGCACCTTGCACTTGTCAGTATTGAATCCCATCCTGTTCTCATCTGCCCACCCCTGTAACCTGTCCCGATCTAGTTGTAGCCTGTCCCTCCCTTCTAGCATGCCCACTTCTCCCCACATCTTCTATCGTACCCACTTCTCCCCACATCTCTTCACACACAAAGGCCCATGCACCCAGGTGACGCATGCAGAAGACTTGATGCGTGCATGTGTGTGCAAACATGCTCAGGCAGAGCCCAGGCCCATGCACACATCCACGGCATGTGTGCACAGAAGGGCAGGGGGCACACAGGCAGCACGCAAAGGCATACAAACACACGTGTGGGCAGCCAGGGTCAAGGCAGGGGAGATGCTGCGGCTACGCCGGCGTGCCTGGCTGCATGTTCCTGGCGTGTGCGCCTGACACAAGGGTTTTTCAGGGGTCACGGTGTCCTGGCAAAACAGGAAGCGAGACAATAGCGGGCCCCATGCTGCAGGGCCGGCCAGCGCATTCCTCCCAGGTGCTGACCTAGGCTTGGGGCTAGGGGTGGGATGACGGCAGCCTGTCATAGTGGAGCACACACACCAGCCCCACCCCCGACCCCCGGCACACCCGTCCCCATCCCTATTCCCCCTGCGTCCCTGACACGTGCCCCTACCACAATCACATGCGCCCAGAGATGCACCCCCGACAAACCCCAGCCATGCCCCCAACCCGCCCTGACAAAAACCCCACACACAGCAATAGGACATGCACATGCACATGCGTGCACACGCACACAAGCACCACAGAGCAATACGACCCAGACACAGCCCCCGCAACACCCCCCCAGCAAAAACCCCATACCTCACTATGATCCAGACATGCCCCTGATCCACCCCTGACACAGCCCCCCAACAAAAAAGCCCCACAACAATATGACCCAGACAACCCCCCACCACAACACCCCCCCCCAACAAAAGTGCCACATGGTAATATGATCCAGACATACCCCTAACACCCCCACAACAAAAACCCCATGCTGCAATATGGCTCAGACACCTTCATCATGGCCCAGACACTGAACACAGCCCATACATGCCTCTACCACACCCCACCCAGCAAACCCCCCATACCACAATATGACCCAGACATGGCCCTGGTGTATCCCCAACAACCCCCCCAACCCCCCCCACTACATTATAACCCAGACTTCCCCCCTTAAATAGCACCCCCCCCAAAAGCACCACTGATCTACAGCAGACATGCCCCCAATGCACTGCCTGCCCCAACAAAACCCCTATGCTTTTAGCTGGGGCCACTGCTGCTACCCCTTACACATGGGCTCTTTGCCTGCAGGACCACAGCCAAGGGGTGAGGGCTCGAGCTGCTGCGCAATACCGTGGAATGGATTTGGGGACCCCCCTGCCCCAGCCCCAGCCCTGTCTTATTTGGGCAGGCTAGATGGAGGGGGTGGTGTCCCATGCATCCCCCCCCTCTGAACAGAGCATGTATCTGGGGGCTGGTGTGCGATGGATGGCTCTTTTATGCTGGGGAGCTCAGTCCACTCTCAGCTCTTCAGGCTGTGCCCTGGCATCGAGGCACAGTCCCTGGGCAGTGCAGGGAAGCTGTAGCAAGGGCACAGGAGGGCACAACCCCCCTCCACCACCTCAGCCATGCACCCCACACACCCGTAGAGAAGCCGTGGGGTACAGAGAGCACTTTCCCAGGCCAGTTCTTCCCCACCTGTGCCCCACTTCCAGCAACTGGAGAACAGGCCACTAATGAGGTGGAAAGCTGGCAGCTCTCAGGGGCTGCCAGCCGGGGCACGGACAGGGTGCCAACATGCAAAGCATTCCCTGTGTCAGGGCCAGGGAGATTTATGGCTGCACAGAACAATGGGGCCAGGAACTGGGGCAGAGGGGAGCAGAAAGGCGGCCCACGAAACAGGAGGCAGCAAGGGAAATACTAGCTCCCATGCAAGGGAGATGAGCAGGGCGGTAGCTGGCCTGGGGTCAGGGATAGCAGGCAGTTCCCTCCTTGCCAGGGCAGAAAACCCACTTCTCTCTGCAGGTCCCGAGAACAGCCACGAGCAAAACCACGTGGGTGACATGCTCTACCCAAAGGCAAGCCAGAAATCAGCCCTGACACAGTCACAGTCATCCCTTGGCCTCAAACCACCCGAGTCCATCCAAAGCAGACTTCAAGGGGAAGGTCTAGCATCTGGCAGATGCTGTATAGAGGGCTGATGGCAAGCAGGCTGCATCGGTGGGAAAGGAGACCACAGAGGCGCTCCGGGACGAGGCTTCCTTCCATTTATTTACAAATAATAAAAAGCACAATAAATACAAAAGAACCTTAAAATACAAGCCCTCTGTATAGGCAGGTAGGTAGGTAGCTTGCTCTCTCCGTTCCTCTTTGCCTACAGACCGACTCAAAGCCTGGCCAGTGCAACTTTTCTCAGCCAGGCACGTCCCACCTGGAGCAGGACAGATCTCTTGCCGCCCCCCACGCTGCCTGGGAGCACCAGAAAGCTGCGAGCACAACAGAGCAATGCAAAGGGTAATAGAGACTAGGATGCGCCGGCAACCCGAAGACATCGCTGGGGAGAAGGCTCAACCACTGGCTTCAACAGGAGGCTGACATCCTGAATTGAGGCCCCAGGGCAAGACTATTTTCTGCCCAGGAGCATTAGCACCATCCAGGCAAGGCCAACCCTGCTGACTCCTTGGTTATCCTGGCAAGCGGAGGGCTGGGGAGTGTGGGACCCACTAGAGGAGCACGCTGATGCCATGCTACTGTCTCTGTGCAAAGGTGCGTGGGCAGCATGCACACCTTTGCACAAGGAGTGTTTGCACGTGTTTGGCTGATGCATTGTTTCAAGGGCTCCTGAGGCCTGTGAGTTAATGGCTGGCTTTGGCAGAGATGCCAGCACCTCTTCTTGAGCATGGTGATGGTGGGAAGCCTGGGGGTTGCAGGGGCAGCACCTGGAGGCCACAGGACAGTGGGGAGATGGGCCTGAAAAACTTCTTGGAAGAGACTGGGAAACCTGAATGGGGACATCCCACAAGTTGCCCCTTAAATGCCACAGGCATCGTGCCCTGCCTCTGCAACACCCAGCCCTGCCATGGAGGGAACCCATTGCTGTGCCCTGCCTGCACTCTGGAGAGCTGCCCGCTGACAGCTTGCTGCCCCACAGCCCTGGGAGGAGAGCAGCCTATGCCCAGGTCTGTCCTTGCCCCCAGTGCCCAGTACCCAGACACCCCTTGCTCTCCATCAGAGCGGCGCCCGGCTCCACGTGACCCCGGGTGCTGGAGTCAGCAGTTCTAGCTGCACCCCCAGCCCTGCCGCTCCCATCATGTGGAAGGCAGGGCTGGTTCGCTGATCCCTCTGCCGCTTTGACTTGAATGGAGGCAGCCGAATGTTTAGACTGAGGCCGTGAAGCTGACCAAGCCAGCCGCGGCATTAAGCTAAAGCATTTGAACAGCGTAAGGCTCCCAACAATGCCCTGTTTAGCCAGGCTGGGATTAGACCGTTAAGACCCTGGTGTCATGAACAAAGCTGGGTGCCGGGGTTAAAAGAGAAAGCCAGGCTGGGATGCGCTTTCCTGCTCTCAACACATATCATCTCCGGGCCAGTGCACAGCGGCTTTGGTGTCAGCAAAACCCCCCCAGGCCCCGGGAGCAAAGGAGACCAGCGTGGGATGAGATGCAGGGCTGGGGGCTCTGAAGGGGCACAGGGGGGGATTGGGGGGTGCTAACACCCCACAGGGTCTGGAGTGGGCTGTGGAAGGCCCCAGGATGGGCTCATGGGGTTGCAGGGGTAGAGGCAGATCTGCTCCCCGGAGGCTCCTGACAGGCTGTGCCACCCGCTCTCAGGGGCAAGGAGCCCGTCTCGGTGTCACTAACTACCGCAGGGGGGAGCAGTGTCTGCCCACCGGGAGGCAAAGGGGTTAGCTCCAGGCTTGGCTCCAAAGGGTGGGGACTCAAGGGCCACCTAATGCTCAGAGGTGCCTCTGGGAAGAGCCCAGCAACGGGGGGCATGGCAGAGGTGGGGTGAGGGGCAGCCCAGGTAGGAGCTTTGTGCCCACAAGGAGCTGGGGGTGGGCAGGGACACAAGCACCTGTGGGATAGGCATGAGCCCAAGCCTCACGGATGAGGTCCATAGCAGTTGGTTGGGAGGTCCCCTCCTGTCTCCCTCGGGGACCTAGTTAGAGGCTGCCCCCAGTACAGGGGAGGCCTGTGCTATGAAGCCATTTTCCTTGGGGGCAACTCCATGAGCCTTAATGGACCTTCCAAAACCTTTGCAGACCCAAGGCCTCGGGGATCGGTCAAGACCTCCTACAGCCTGCCCTGGTGCCGAGGGGTGCCGGGGAGTGGCTGGGTCTCACACCCATCTCCTCGCGGGTCCCCGGGAGAAGCCAGAGCCTGCCGCGGGTGCCGGGTGCCAGGGCCAGATCACAGTGTGGAGAGCACCGGGGCGGCGGGTGGAGGGGCCTCACTTGCGGTGGTGCATGTCCTCCATGCTGACCCGGCCCCACACGCCCACCACGAAGGTCTCGATCTCGCACTCGTTGCTGCCCCGCGTGATGCGGAAGTAGCCGTCCTCTCCCCAGTCCTTGCCCCAGGAGTTGGCAGCGATCTGCCAGGAAGGAGGAAAAGATAGTCAGCCGTGGATGCCCCAGGGCAGAGCCCTCTCCATGATGCCCATTCTTCCCCCCCACTCACGGCACCCACTTTAGGGTCAGTGCCACACAGACCTGCTGGCGCCTGACCTTGACACTGAGCCTTGTGGCATCTAGCCCACTAAGGCACGTGCGTGTCCATCCTCATACATCAGCCCTCCCTCGACCGATGGCAAGGGCAAAGCCACATGCCCAGGGCAAGAGCCTCCTCAAGTGACCAGGGTCTGTGAAGCCTTGCAACATTATGAAAATACCCCCTAGTACACGGGGAAAGCCTCAAGCACCCGGCCACTACCGTGTCCCTCCTGGCCACCCTGGGCTCCTGCAGTCTGGCTCGCTTTGCATTTCCAATGCCTGAGGGCACATCAATGCCAATGGCTCAGCTACGCCTGCTACCACTGCACAGCCCCTGCAGCCAACCCCAGCAGAGGGGAGGCATTTACAAGGGCATCTCTGCCCAGGATCATGGGCACCTGCATTAAGGACAAGGAGCTGCGCTCACCCAGTACTTCCGGCTGTGCCCATCAGGCGTCCGCTCTTCTCCCCACCTACAGCGGGAAGGAAAGGAGCAGGTCATTAGGCAGCTGGCAGAGATGCTCCCCTCTCCCCTCCCTGCTGACTGACCATGGACCTTTCCTCCTTGCAGGCAATGGGGTTGAAGCACGGCCCCGCCGGCCTTCAACAGCCCTTGCCGGGTCAGCTCACGATGCAAAGGCAACTGCCCATGTGCCCCCCTGTCTCCAAGACAGCCCAGCCGGATGGCTCCAGGGGCTGGATCCTGCCTGGGCACGTAATCCTGGAGCCACCAGAATGATGCCTGGGGCCCAGGCTGCTGTTCCACGGCTGGAAGCTGCTGTCAGTGCCTCTCCCGCCAGCCGACAGAGATAGGGCAAGTGGAAAAAAGTCCTGCACTCCTTGTTTGTCTTTTTCTTGGCTTCGGGCTCTTCCTGCCATGAGAGGAGATGTGACCCCTCCGGGAGTGTTTGGAATGGATAACCATGGCAGCCCTCCGGTTCGTCTCCCTTCAGGAGGCCAGGAAGGAGCTGCAGCGGCTTCTCGGTGCCAGGGGTTGTTTAGCGGCATTGCTTAGAGGAAGGGCGATCCTTCAGGCCATGGGCCTCCCAAGGGGCCCAGCTCGAGCTTGCAGCTGGTTGCAAAAATGCAGCCAGGTATTATTTAGCCCTGGGGCTGGGCAAGTCCAGGGTTGGGTGGAGAGGGCTGGGAATGGAGCATGGACGTACTACACAGACGGCCCTGCTCAAGCCCCTGGCCCCTGACCCAGAGCCCACCACGGCCAGTGCCCCATAAGTCCTGACCGCAGTCACACTGAGCTCCCTTCCAGCTCCACCGCTAGCCCAGTGCGGGCCTGGCTGAGAACGTCACACTCAGGGCATCGGTGGCCAAAGCCCTTGTTTGCTCTGGAGCCCCTTTGCGCCACAGCTGGAAGGCTGGGGCAGGACAAGCCCATGGGTACGGCCAGCTGGGGCTTGGCATCAGGTACCTGAACATGCCTAGAAACATCAGAGAGGAAGAGACCTCCTAGGCCAGTTGACACCAACCTTTTGAACTGGTGTGCCACAAATTAGCGCCCCCTCCCTGAACTCCAGTTCCCTTTTGCTGCCTGATCTGCTGCTCTGCTTTCTGCTCCCTGCCCTGTCTGACACCATGCTGCCCGGTCCCCTTCCCGGTCAGCTGCATGCCACCCACAGAGGCTGCCCATGCCCCCGGTGGCACAGCAAGACCACCCCTGTCCTAGGCCACCGAGTCCAGTCTCCTGCATTCGAATCCCCCCGATCATCACTTCCAGACTTTGCTCACAAGGCAGGAACACAGAAATCCCCAGCGCCCCATGGCATGATGCCACAAGCCAAAGCAAGGGAGCCGAGGGCACTGCCACCATAGGGTTGGAGCTGGCCACACCACAGAGGAGGACAGAGCTCCCACACTCTGTGCCAGCCTAAGGGGACCCATTCTTCCCTGACCTCCAATTTGGGAGAAGAACCGGACCCTCCAGTCCTCCAAGTACCTGCAGGAGCATGGTCAAACCTCCCAGCCTCAGGCCCCGAGACTTCGGAGGACAATGGACCATGCCCCAGAAGCCAGTCGCCTTTGTGGGGGGGACAGCGGGATTCCTCCCTGCCCCCCCAGGCAAGCCCCGATGCCTGGGCCTGCCACACACCGCACACAGACCTCAGGCAGGCAACATCCTGCTTCCAAGAACCAAGCCTGGACAGCCCAGATAGGAGGAAAAAGCCAGCGGCACTTTTTTGCAAAAACACTGCTCAGGTGCCCCCCACCCACAGCACCCAGCAAGGCGGCCAAGTCAGCCTGCGCGGAGCGGGGCCACGCAGGTCACGGCATGCTGGGGCAGTGTCCGGGGGAGAGGCGGAGGGCCGTGCATCTGACAGCGCGCGGGGCCTGGAGCCAGGACTCGGATGCTGTTCTTGGCGCTACCTGCCGAGCTGGCTCAGACCCTCCCAGGAACAGGACATTCCAGGCTCCTCGGGCTTTGTCCGGTCTTGTTTCCCAGCATCGGCCCCAGAGGAGATGCCTTTGCAAGGAAGAGGTGGCCCCGCTTTCCGGGCCTGGGAAGGTGGCCTCTGCTACACTGCCCGAGGGACCCTGGGCAAGGGATTCGCACCCAGACCCACGCTCCTGTGGACTGCAGTGGGGTCTGGCTCTCTCCGGGTTCCCTGCAACACCCCTCGCTCTGCCCAGTTTGTTCGGGGTTGAGCTTTAGGGGCCAGGCAGGGACCATCTCTCATTGAACACAAGGACAGGTCCTGCGCCAGCACCCTGGGCTCAGCGGGGGTGGGTTTAACCACTGCTGCAATGCAAAGTCCCCCTGGATCCCCTGCCTTCCCCATGAGAACAGCTGCCCCCTGCTTTGCTGCTCTCTGGACAGGGTGGGACTGAGCAGGGACGCCGGGAGACTGTGACTCAGAACAGAAACAGCGCAAGGCGGGGACCTGTACCCCCTCCCGGCCCTCTGCCCAAGGAAGGGAGCGCCCTTCCTCCGCGGCAGGAAAGCCTGTCTTCTCCAGCACACTCCCTCCCAGGGCCATGCCTGGCTCCACACAGCCCAGAGCTTGGCATGGGGGGCTGCAGGAGAAGCCAGATTGGGGCAGGGACCGTGCAGCTAGAGAGGGGCCCATCAGTGCCAACACCAGCCCCCTGGCAGGAGCCAGGGACTTTGTGCCCAGAGCCCACAGGACAAGGACCTCTTTCCCAGGGAGGCAGCATGCCAGCGCAGGAGGGACCCCTCTCCTCTCCATCCCACACTGAGCAGTGCCCAGCCCCTTACCCTGGGCCCAGTTGAGAGGCTGAGGCACAGAAGAGCAGGGGCTGCGGGGCGGGATTGAGGGGCATTGGCAGGGTAGCAGTGGGAGCCCCAAGGAGATAGAGGGAGGGGATATGGATGAGGGCAGAGAGGAGCTGGCAGAGCTCCCAGCCAACCTAGCTGAGGGCACATCAGGGCAGGCAGGCACCGTCTTACAGCCTGTGCCACGCTGTCGGCCACTTCCTTCCACGAGAACTTCGCCTGCCCTGAGGTTTCCTTAGAGCAGAGGAAACCGATCTGAATTTCCCCTCCCTTGGCTTCCATCAAAGGCCATTCGAACCAGCTCTGCAGGGGGCTGGACCCAACCTGGCCTGTAGGAAGCACTGGGCAAGTCTGGGGCACTGGGAGGTTGGCAAAGACTCAAGTGATGGCCTGTGGAGTCTGGGCAGGCTGGGAGTGGTCTTCCCTTGGAGACTACTCTGCCTTTGGGCCAAATAAAGAGCCTGGTCCTCATCCCCATCTGTGATCCCAGAGGGGAGCAGGCCGATCCAGCTGCAATTGTGCCCCAGCCCCTGCCTTTCTTGTGCAGCCCCACGAAGCACTTCCATTTCTCACCCCGCAGTCAGTGCCAGCCTGGCCATGCAGAGCTGCACCAACACCCATGAGGCAGGCAAGCCCAGCACCCTCGCTCCCTGCCTGGGTTCCCTGGACCTGCACAAATCGCAGTGCCCGCCGTGATGCCACAGACAGCTCAAATCACACAGACTGCCACAAGCCCCAGCTTATGCACAGACACACCTTCAGGACACACCCCAACACACACCCTCCATACACACAACCTGACATACTCCACACACACTCACAAGCACACGTTCCCCAGCCACTCCAGCACATCTTCTCAACCACATGCCAGTCCAAGACCGCCAGCAGATACAGGTACACACACACAGACACAACCATGCCCCAGCATGCACAAACATGCCCGTGTGCATTCACACATGCACACACACATACACAAGCATGCACACAAATGCAAATGCTTGCCAAGGCCCTTACCCTGTGAGCTTGACCGAGTGGGTGCCGTGTCTCCGGTGGTGCTCTGGCTTCCCGGCTGCTACAGGCGTGTGCCGATAGATGCCACTCTTATACATGAAGAAATCCTCGTGCACTTCCATGATGGCTGCAAGCCAGGGGAGGAGAACAGTTTTATTCTGGGATCACTGGGGAAATGGGCCAGCTACAGCCCTGGGAGCAGTTACATCTGCTGCGGTGGGGCAGGTCAGGACAGAGCACTGACCCAAGCTGGCAAAGATCCCTTCACACCAATGAAGTCTCCTCCAGGGATGACTTTGGTCCTTCAGGCCAGACTTCTGTCTCTGCTAGCCCCTACCTAGCAAGGGGAGCTTTAGGGCAGGTCACTGCTGATCTTAGCCGGGGAAAGTTTGCTTGGCCCCTGTCCACCTGGACTATTGCTACATTCCTGCCTAGGGAGATCTCACCGATGGAGGGCATGCAAATTAAAAAGCAGCCACTGGGATGTCGAGATCAAATCTCAGCGGTTAATAATTGACACGTCCCTAGTGGAAAACAGCCCCTGATCATGACGATAATGCAATGGGGAGGCCTGGGGCCAGCTGCTATTAACCAGCTTCAAGGAGGTTTTAATCTTGATTCAACAAGCAGAGGAAGTTTACTGAGCAAGAAGTCTGGTGACTATTAAACAGCAGAGTCTTTCCAGGGGCTGCAAGCTGGTGTTTCCCACTGCATCTGTGGTCAGAGATGAGGAAGGGAGGTTGTGATGCAGGCTGGCATCACATTGCACGGGATTGATCGCACCTGGTGCTTAGAATATAGCCAGAGCTAGGTCGATTGGTAGATAGGGGGAACATGCTCTTGGCTGTATATTGGCTGAGTGCATGATTTGTTTAACAGCCAGCTGTGCGGTAGACAAGCAGCTGGTTGCTGGTCCCAGCTCCACCCCACCCCAACCACACCTGAGTCTTGACCTGGCTCTGGTGCAGTGCCGGGGGCTGGGACCAGCAAACAGCTGATTGTCAGCCCCAGCCCCAGCACCGCACTGGAGGCGGTGAGGACCGCTAGTGTGATCTCCATGGAGCCATCCCACAATAACACAGCACATATTACTAAGCACGACCTGGAGATACTCCTCACCTGAAAAGTCCTAACGTGGCCAGCATGCACTAGCACCAAGTGCATGTTTTCCTGCTTGCAGACGTTTGTGATAAGTGCAGTTAATGCGTCCTAAGTGTAACGTGTGACAGCACCCCGAGAAGCCCTAAAAGCATACGGCAGGCTGTGCTTGTAGGCAATGAGCAGTTTTGCTCCAAGGCCTTTTTTTTTTAGGTCTTGAGGCTATGCACTAAACAGCGTGCTGCAGCTAGGGGCAGAGAGAGAATTTGGGAAGGGATGCCAGCACAATCAAAAGGCCTGATGTCCATCTGTCCTGAAACCTGCCCCACTCTGGGACTCAGCCCCTTGCTATTGCTACGGTATTGTTCATATCGTGGTAGCAGCTAAGAAGGGATCATAAATTCCCGGTTGTGCCAGGTGTCTTATAAGCACCGAACAAAGCCCTGGCCTAGACCCACCTGCCTTGGGCTGTGTCTACACCTCATCCCCAGTTTCCACCCTACTCTGATTCCCCAAGTTAGGGAACGCCCCTTCGGCACAGCCATCTCACATTGCAAGGTCCAGCTTGGCCTGTTCTCTGCCCCTTCGGGTCATTCATCACCCTGACACCTGGTGCTTCCGGCAGGGCGACAGGACTATTTATTCTCGCTTCCCCTGCCACTGGGTCCCTCCCCATTTTGCCACCCGTGGCTGCTCGGGCACAGTGCCAGCCCGGCACACACCCATCCGCGATGCAGCCAGCAGCAGAGGCTGCTCTGGAGGAGCTGAGCCCACCCTGGGTGTCTGGCTGGGAATGGCTGCTCCCAAAATAGAAAGCAAAGGAAAAGCCAAGAACCGAAGGAAGCCTGGCCTTTGGGAGACAGGGTCACTCGTGTCCTGGGCAGGGCTAGTTGTGGCTGGGGGTGGGGGGAGCTAGCAGGCCTCTGCGGTGGCCT
>NW_005842488.1:780761-803982 GCF_000455745.1 Alligator sinensis | reverse complement strand
GGGGGGCCCTGCCGCTGGGCAGGGTTGGGGGACAGGGGCAGTGGATGGGGCGTCTCTTACCTTGTACAGGGCCGTTCTCCATCAGCTCCTTCATGATCTCCTTCTCCTGCAAACACAAAGCAGGGAGGGTCACCCACTGCTAGGGCAGGAGCCCCTGGGCACCGTCCTCCCCCAGCCCTGTAATGATGCCAAGGATGGGCATCTGGGGCCACCATCCAAACAGCCCCTTTGAGTGCCTTGTCAGATGCCAGCAGGATGGGCTCTGACCCCCTTTGTCAAAGCAACTCCTCCCAAAGCCATGTGTTTTGCTCACTCTCACATGCATGCACACACATGTGCAACACTCGCTGCCATGCACACAGATGCTCATGCAGTGCCCTGCAGGCACCCAACAGGCATACACGAGTGCTTGCAAAACATGTGAACTGGCATGTTCACAAGGGCACAGAAGCCCTCGCGTCTGTATCCACGCTTATACATATCCACGCGGCCCTTTGTGTGCCCTCTCTGACCCACCCTGGCACACCCGTGTGAGCCCACCAGTGTGCAGACATGCTTGCACATGCATTTCTCCAACACGGGGCTCTGCACAGCTCTCCCCCCATGGCTGTGGGCCAGGCACTCACGCTGGAAGCCAGGCGGTAGGCAGGGGTGGACTGATAGATGTTGTTGGAGTGGGTGTAGGGGTTCGGGCAGCGCTGGGTGGCTTGTCTCTTCCCTCTGCCCGTGGAGCGACTATGCATCATGCAGGGCCGGCCCGCGGGGGGGCTGTCCTTCTCCCGGCTGGTGAAGGGGTAGCACTCCTCGGTCACCACCCTGGATAGCGAGACAAGGCATGGGGGTCAACCCATGGTGCACAGCAGCTCCCAGTGTATCTGGGGTCCCCCTAGCACTGCAGGCACTGTCCCCAGTCCTGGGCAATGATGGCATCTGGAAGGCCATCCAGGAGGGACATGCTCTATAATGACCGCTCGAGAAGTATCCATCCCTGGCCAAGATGGCCATCCAAGTTAGCCACCCCACAGCTTGGGGGAGACCATGCCAGTGGGTGCGCTACTCCCAATTTCTCTTTCAAGCTCTGCCAATGCCCCTCAACCCTGAGCCCCAGCTCCCCCAGGTCTGGGCTCCCCTGGCCCCCACAGCTTAGCCAATGCTTTTCAACCCCAAATCATAATCCAAGCCCTACACCACCCTGCTGATGCCTTCTCACTCTGCCCTCCAGTCCTGTGCCCTCTCCTATGCCCACAGCTCTGCCCATGGGGCCAGCCCAGCCCCAGGTAAGAAGATGCTCACCCCCTCCGGCGCAGGTACCACCAGGCCCCGTCGATCCGGCCCCCGCTGCAGCCCCGCTGGTTGCGGGTGTCACAGGAGATCAGGTTCTGAGGAGACAGGGCGGGCGTCATGTGCCCCATGGAGTGGATGGAGATCCTGTCCGAAGCCACGGCTGGGGGGAAGCCGACGTGGTTAGAGGGCTCCTCGCACAGCAGGTACAGCCTGTCTCCCCTCTCCTCCAGCCCCCTCCCAGCCTCCTGCTCAGCTCCTGGGCATCTCACCTGCTGTGGAAAAGGCCCAGGAGCCAGCACAATTGCCCTGGTCCAGGGGCTCATGGATCAAGCCGGGCCACTTGTGGGCTGCGTTGAAAGAGCTGGGGAGCACCTCGTTGGTGTCCATGCTCATCTGCAAAGGCAAAGACATGGGAGGTGGGGGAGTCTCAGTGAGGCCAGGGGGCTTTGCACAAGGGCAGAGGGGCTGGAAGGTGCCCCAGGGCCAGGGGCGGTAATGCCTACTGCTCATCTCTTGCCCCCAGTGCTCCCAGCTGCCCCACAGAAGTCATCTGCAAGTCCCTGAGCCAAGGAGCCTGAGGCAGACGATGGGAACTCAGGAGCTGCCAGACTGCTGCAGTCTCCGAGAAGGTCCTGGCAAACTGCTTGGCATCTCTGGGGCAAGGGAGGATGCCGCTGCACTTCCCAAGTGGCTTGGGCACGCACCACCCTCTGCCTCACAGGGTGGCTTTCAAGCTCCCAGGACCTGGTGCCTCAAAGGTACTGGGAAGCCTGGCTCTCGCCAAGAGCAACGGCTAGGCATCCAGCTCCTGAGGGCTTGGATACAGGACAGAGCATCCTAAGTCACTTGGGTTCTTTTTGCCTTCACTCCCCACCACCCCCCCCAGCAAGATGGGGTAAGGAGCCTTCCTCTGCCATGCCCTTACTTAGAAGACTGCAGAGAATTGGGAATTGGGAGCTAGTCCCTAAGTCCCCGAGACAGACAGAGGGTCTGCAGAGGTCACCTACTGCTCCACGCGCAAAGTCCATTGTTTGGCTCTCCTCATTCACGTAGGCCTGTGTTTGCAGACCCTGGTGATCGCTCCATTTGCAAGGCTGGAGGCTGTCACCCCGCGGCTGTGCAGCGTCTAGTGCCATCTTGCCTCCTGGCTCCCAGGCAAGCCTGTGATACTAGGCAGAGGCCTCTTCTGCAGCCTGCCTGAGCTGCTGAAGGCCCAGCTCCTCCTCCAGCTCCAGCACCCCGGGGAGCATCTCACTTGGGAGGTGGGGAGCAGCTGGTCCTCCCCTTCCCCTAAACTTGGCCAGTCCCCAAGTATATGCCACAGGGGTGCAAAGCGGGTGTTGGAGGAGCACTGCTCCCCCGCTGAGCTGTGGGGCCAGCAAAGAGGCTGCCTAATGTCTGGGCTCCCTCCTCCTGGATCTCCCACAGAGCCAGCCAAAGGTGCCCTCCAAGATGAGCAGAGCCAGGCCAGGGTAAAAACATCTTCCCTTGTCCTAACACCTTGAGGAGGCCACGGGTGCCTGAACAGGGAGGGTTGGAAGCAGCCGAGACCCAGCCACCCCCAGGGCCGTGGGAACAGGGCTGTGGCTCCCAGCCCAAGCCAAAAGCAACTGGGCTCACGCTCTCTTTTTTTGGCACAGTGAAAGGAGGCTCAAACTGCAGGCTCATAGCAAGGCCCTTTAGCTCCCAAGTGGCCTGAGCGAAGGGGACGTGGGAGCAGAAACAGGCAGGATCTGCTGCAAAAGGGGTTCCTCTCACCACTGGGCTGGGGGCTGTAGCAAGAGCAGCGTGCCCTGCCCGCCTTGGGCATTTGCTCCCAGATGCCGTCAGTGCCTGGAGGGGCTGGGCACGGCTGTGTGGATGATGCCCCATTGCAGCCCTCTCCCTGCCAACCAGGGCAGCTGCATCTGGGTCACGTAATTTCAGGGAAACCCCTAAACCAGAAGGACACGGACTTTCCTGCCTGGCCTGCAGCCTGCCGCCTCCCCTGCTACATTTCCACCTCTTCCGGCCCTGGCTTATCGCGGCCCCAGTCGGGTCAAATAGAAGCGTGGAGAGACAAACAAAAAGGCAGAGCACACAATAGCCCGAGCTGAAATAACGTCCTGTCCTGTCCTGGACAGCCTGGATTTCCGGCTGGCCTTGTCCCTCGCTGGGGGAGGGAGGGGAAAAAACAGCCTCCAGGATCATGCTTGGAAAACCTGAGTCGTGACAGCACCGAGCTCCTGCTTGCATCGTGCAGGGGCAGCCTCTGCGGCAAACAGGGCAGTGCTGGGCGAGAGCAGAGTCCCCCTTTGCCCCCAGCGGATGGGCTGCTGGTGATGCCCGGGCACAGCCGGAGGTGGCAGGGCTGGGAGGTGTCTGGGGACCTGTGGCATGTGGCCAGGCTCCCATTGCTGACTCAGCAGGCGCTGGAGGCGGGGGGGGGGCTGCAGGGACCTAGTTTCCCATGGGAAAGAAAATCCCACCCTGGGACTGTGAGGCTGAATGTGCTGAGCCGGTGGTTTTAAAGGAAAGGGCGGGTGGGGGGCGGCTCGCTGTCCCTCTCCTGATGAGCCTCTGCCCCTATCTCTCTCCCTTCTCCCCCCGAGGCTGCCCCCTTTCACCTGTCCCACTGCCATGCAGAAAACAGGGCTGTGAGCTGATCCTGAGCCCTTCCCCGCTCCGGTGCATGGGGTTACTGCATCCCAGTACATGCAAGGTCATGCGTGTGCCTCCACGTGAGCAAGCCGCACACTCGCGTGGGCTGCTGCATGTTCAGCCATACATGTAGACGGTGCTCACATGCATGGTGGGGGGCTGTGGACATGCGCCCTCGGCATGCAATGATAACATCCCCTCTCTGGGCACTGGAAGGCTCCTCAGGGCTTGCTCTCCAACCTGGGAGCTTGCACTACAGTCGGCTTGCTGCTGGATACATCTGGCACTCTCAGCATTTCTGTAGGGGCCTCAGCAGCAGCAGTCCCAGCTAGGCCTGCAAAGCATGGAGCCACTGCCTTTGCCAGGGGTGGCCCCTGGCAGCCTAGCCTTGCTCAAGTAGGGGAGCTGGTTAGGCACTGGGTCCAGAGGGACCCCAGCTCAGAGTCCCTGAAGGACCATGGTCATGTCACTTAATCTGCCCTGAGTCTAGTTCCCCATGAAGCCAGGGGTGAGGCAGTGCTCCCGCACCTCACAGCCATGAGCCACAGCAGCAAGGAGTGACACGGGCCACCTGAGCACAGAAACGTGCTTCGAGTCCCGATGTCTCAGGGACAGCAGCCCCAGGCAGGGCCCACGTCCCCCGGCCCAAGTAACCCCCATCCACCCCCGGGCAGGGGCGCAACCAACTCACATGCAGCTCATTCATGTTCATGACGGTGGTGGAGGGGCGGATGGTGCCCAGGCGGTAGCGGATGCCCTCGTCCAGTGTCATCCCCCAGAAGTGGCTGTAGTTGGCAGCTTTCCACCTGCCGGACAACCCCAGGGAGGTGAAAGAAGAGCAGCGCTGAGGCACCCAGCCCTCCCTGGGCTCCACGACCAGATTCTCCCATGGGGAAGGCAGGAGGGTATTAATGTCATGACAGCGACTTGGCCCAACTCTGGGCACTGCCACGTTCGAGAAGCCGTGGACCTCTCTCCTCCAAGCTCAGCTCGTGGCGGGGTAGCCAACTCCGAGCTGGGAAGGAGCTGCCGTCTCCTGAAGTCTTTATATCCCTGCTCAGTACCAGAGCCCCGGGACACCTCACCCTTGGCCCCAGTGCCTATCTCACAGGGGGGCCAAGTAAGGGACAGGGCCATGATAAGGGAAAGTATTCACAGATTTTCCAAGAAAAAGGGTTTCCTCCCGAATAAAAAGGCCCATTTTGCAGGTGCCCTGTGGCTGGACATCTCCAGCCCAGCACTGTTGCATGCACCCCTTGCAGTTCTTACCCGTAATCCCCTCTGTTGACGGCCTCAATCATCCTGCCATCCATGAGGCAGGCGAGGTCCTCGCAGTCCCACCGGCCATTGGAGCCGCAGGTGCTAGAGGAGGGGCGAGAACGGGGTGCTGAGTTGGACGCACATCAAAGCAGGACCCAGGGGGCCGGCAGGCATTGCGATGCAGGGTTTCCTTGTACCCGGGGTGTGTTGTGGGCTCCAGATAGTGTGTTGCCTCCCACCCGCACCCCCTCCAAGCACACGGCCGCCACAGTCACGAGTGGTCTGTGGCATGAGCTGGGGTGGGTCTGCTACCCAGTCAGGAGTTGGAGAGGGGCCACCGGGCAACACCATGGTGCACGGACTGATATCGGCTCCGCAGTCTTCCTGCAGTCCTCTGACAAGCTCTCCCCTTCCCACAATCAACTGAGGGTCTCCCCTAGCCCTGCGTCTACCCGCATCCCACATCTCTGCCGGCCACTCACAGCCACGGGATCGCAGGCTGGAGAGACCCTGAAGTCAGGACATGCTCTGGCACGCTGACCTGCGGGTCCCTGCTGGAGTCCAGGAGGGCAAGGGAGCCTGGGATGAAAAATAATGAGCTGGAAAGTTAGCCAGGCTTCTGCTAACATCAACAAGCTCTGGGCTGGAGCCCAGACTGGGGAGGGGAAGACTTCAGGCCACTGTTTCTGCAGCAGAACGAAGGTATCTGCCCGAGTCAAAGCCACAAGCCCCACAGAGCTGGGATTAGAGAGGCCCAAGGCAGGTACAGGGAGGGATCAGGGCCGAGGAGGGGGCATCGCTGCGTGTCCTGCTGCTGCGCTGCTCCCAGGGGACCCCCCACCACATACCTCCCTACTCCCACTTTGCCATGGGCAAGCCCAGAGCTGAGCTGCCCCCAGCACTAATTGCTCCCAGCACCTCCAGGCCCTGCCGGGCTCTGCTCCTTCGCCATCCGCAAGCCTGTGCTTCCCTTTGAGGAGCTGGCATGGCAGGCACCAATTAAAGTCAGAGCCAGGTGGGACTTGGGGCTGCAGGGAGCCCCTTGCCAGGCACTGCCAACAGGGGCTGCCAGTCTATCTGAGCCTTTCTTCCCCTGCCAGCTGGCCAGACTGGGGAGTGGGAAGAAAGGAAGGTGAGACATGTCCTCTGCCCCTTGCCCTTCATGCCAGCACGCTGGGCTTTAGGGGATCACCGTGCCCAAGGTCCTACCCTGCCCCCCTGCCAGGCTCACACCACTGGACAGCTGATGTGCTTGGCAGCCTGGGCAAGTGGCAGCAGGTGCATGGAGAGGACAGCACGAGTATCCCACACATGCACACACCTTCATCTGTTGCAGACACACACTCATATGTGCACACATATACTCATATGTGCACACACATGCATGCACACAGATGTACACTCATATGTACACATACATATTCATATGTACATACGCATGCATGCGTGCATATGTACAACCCCCCCCCCCCAAGAGAGCCACCCCCCCCCCCCCAGAGGAGAGACAGTGCAGCTAGGAACACAGCCTGGGTGGGTGGAGGGAGATGAGCTGCATCCCCCACTCAGGAGAGGTGGAGAAAGGAGCCCCCTGCTCCTGTACCTCCTCAATGCCAAAAAATGCTGCTCTCCTTCCGCCCCACCCCAGGCTCCCTGGGGCCGAGAGATGCGTGGGTGCCCAGACAGAGGCCTCTAGCTATAGCTATGCACTGCATAGGGGGTGGAGACAGAAGCCATCCACTCCAGACACCCCCACCCCAACCCGCAGCCAGCAGTTTGCCCCTGGGACAGTTTGCAGCTGGGACCAGGTCCATCGGGATGGCCACCCCCAGGGCAGCACTGCCCCCCGGGCCCAGCATTTCTCCTGTGCAGGATCACCCAGGATGGGGGGGCATCCTCTCTCCCTGCAGCGTGTCGGGTGCTCAGCCCGTGCCTCGGGGCTGGAGCACCAACACCCATGAGGTAATGGAAAAAGCCAGAGTTCAAATTCCAGTGCTTCTAAGATGCCTTATAAAAGCCCCCTCTCTCCCCCCTCCAGTGTTGCTGTTTGGTTTCTATGCGCACCACGCTGGCAGCGCTGCACCGCGATATTAACCCCTACAGGCTGGGAACAGCCCATGGGCCAGATCCCGTGCCACCTGCCAGCACCTGCAGCCTTGGAGCAGGAAGCAAATGAGGGCACCATGCCCCCTCCCTGATGCCCTAAGTAGCAAATGACTTCCCTTGAGACCCACGCTGGCTCGTGCCATGGCTGTGGTGGCCGTGTGCTGGGAGGGAGTACAGGTGGGAAAGGACACACGGTCTGAAGCTCACAACATGCCCCGGGTGAAGGGAAACTCTGCATAGCAGATGCAGGTGACAGGCGGGGGTGGAATGAGTGGGCCTGGATCTGTTTCCATGAAACCAGTGTAAATCTGGAGCAGCTCCACTGAAATCAATGGAGTCACTCCAGATTCAGGCTGGAATCTAATTGAGAACCGGCTTTGCACAACGCACTCCATCTGCAGTTTGTCCCACCGTTACACCCTGGTTTTCTGTGCATCCCACCTAGAAAAGACAAGGGATCTGCTCTTGGCAGAGGGGGGGCAGCCCTTTGGTGTTAAGCCTGCAAGCCGACCCTGCAGAGAAGCACACACATGCGATTTGACTTCTGATGGGCATTGCTATCGCCAGTCTAAGACAAGAGCCCTCCAGGCCCGCAGAATATTTGCTCTCTGTGCATGGAGACACAGCGGAGCCAAATCTGCCTTTTCTATCTCCAGTTTCCAGGATTCCAGAAATGCTTTTGCAACGTGTTTAAAGACAAACCCCCAACGCCTGGAACGAGCTCACGCTGGGCGGCAGAGAAAGGCTGTTCCTTTCCCGCACCGCTGCACGCTGCAGAGGGCAAAGCATCCAACACCCCTCTCCCGGACCAAGGCGCTCCCTGCCACGTGTAATGCTCTGTCCCATCTGTCCCCAGCAAGGACGTCATTCCCCCAGCCTGAAGTCTCACAGTTGCAAGGGAGGCCGTGATCCCTTTTTCCCCTCTATGAAATATATGCATTGGATGCTTTAAAGACAAACCCAAGTCCTTGGGGGCTCAGGGAGTAATTAGCAGAGCCTGGCAGGCAGGCAGGACCCAGCACAGGCACTCACCAGAGGTTGCAGTTCTCTCTGTACGTGGCTCCGACCGGGTACTTGTGTCCACCACGGACGCACACTGGGCAGGAGAAAGAAACCATGGTGAGAAGCTCTCATGCAAGGGAGCGTGTGAGGCAAGTGGCTGCTAACACCAGGCTGGGCCTCACTCCCTCTGCTCTCAGCGGCAGCAGGATTGGGCCCACACCCAGCACGGTCAGAGCTGCCCGCAGGGAGCCGTGAAGATGGGTTGAGGGCAAGGTCTTCCCCGCTGTGCCACGGATCCAACCCCCGGCTCCTCGCATGTTGTTATGGAGCAGAGAATGGCCTCGTTGGCAAAGACACTGCTCTGGACAACATTCAGGCCACGGAGAAGGACTGAAGGGGCACGGCTAGAGCAAGGCAGCAATGCCAAGTCCAACGGGGACAAGCCCACAATGAAGCCTGGCGGGGAGCATGCTAACAGCGTCCCTTAAATCCTGCTCAGGGAGGCTCCCAGCACCTCTGGGCCAGGCTGGGGAGAGGACAATGCGTCCCATGACATTATTACTGCCATTTCTGCTATGAAGAGGCCCATGAACTTCCAAGGACCTAGGCCTCTGTGAATGAACTGTCCCAACTCACCTGCTTTCAGCCTCATATCACAGCCTGGGGCTGCTCTACCCCCTAGGTCAGGCTGTAGCTTGGCCCTGCCTGGCAGCAGATGGCCTGGTCCGGCTTGCTCTGGAGCGGAGCTGGGCAGAACCGGGAACCAGCATCCACCTGGCTCCCAAATCCTATCTAAATGCCGGTGCTTCCCCCCACCCCTGGGAGCACCTTCAGGCTCGAGTGCATTTCCATTCGCTCACCAAGGTCCAGAGAGAAAGAACGAGGTCACAAGGGGGGCCATAGAAGAGCAGGGCACTGGACATCTTTGCAGAGTCCCTGCCCAGTGCTTTCAGTCCTGTACCATGCTCCCAGACTAGCCCATGCTCCTATTTCCAGCTGCTCCAGCTTCTCTCCACACTGCCCAGTGCTGATCTCTGGCTTCCCAGAGCATTAATGGGTTCAATGCCTTCTTGGAGGTGGGGAAGAGGCAGGTGCTCCCACATCCCTGGCTGTGCAGCTGCCCCTCTGATCTAGCTGATTGCACAGCAGCCCCTTGCCCCTCTCCTCTCCTTCCCTCCCCCAGGGTCTGGTGGCAGCCGCTGCCCAGAGTGCAGCCAGAAACTGCTTTATCACCCACGAGATTGCCGGCGGAGGGGGCATGACCCTGGCTGGCTTGGGGTTTGATGCCGGAGGAGTTAAGCATGTCTAAGGTGTGACACGCTCCTGCAGACATGGAGCGCTTGCGTCATTGCCTACAAGGGGCATTCGCAGGATGACCTAGCGTGCCAGGCTGCCAGGGCACGCAAACAACTCCTAGATAAAGGAGCTAGTGACAAATGCTTCATCCCTATGCATGAGCTGGCTCCGGTCCTCAATGACTTCTCAGAAAGAGGCTTGCCACAGGCCCCAGAGGCAGGGACCTCCTGCAGTGTGGGGACAAGTCCTGCTCGGGTGAGTCAGTGTGGCCACAAGCGTCTCAAGCTCACAGTGCTGAACTCAGCCCTGGACATCCACAAGCACCAGGTCCAGCTCACTACAGAAGCCCCTGTGGCCCCATTTCCAAGGGGATGGGTGTCATTGGTGTCTTGGCCCCTTCTTCCAGGATCACTCCCCTGGTTTTTAAAGCAAATGGGGGATGCTTGTGCCCCAACTTAGCCCACAGGGCGCCGCAGCCAGAGCTGCCCTGTCCTTGCCCAGTAGTGGCCACGCCGCATCCATGGGCAAAGCAACCCAAGGCTGGACACAGCATTGGATTCTGCCTCTGGCTACACCTGGCTGCAATCTGGGGGCTAGGGATCTGCCAGGGTTTCTCCAGAGTATGAGGATGCAGAGGGGTTAGCAAAGGGTCAGTGTGTAGCGTGCAAAACCGTGCGGCTCCATGGAGGACGTGGATTGACGCCAGCTAACTAGCAAGCCCCATGCCCCTACGCACAGAATATGCTGCGCCACCTCTCGCTTCTAGCTGAGCCTGGTCCCGGGGTCTGCACAGGGGTAAAGAGGATCTTTTCCTATTTCACCAGGATCCCTGCACCCTGCACCTCTGGAGGGACGGCTCCTCACTCCAGAGACATCCAGAGCCCGAGGAAAAGCTGCTGGTGACTCCCCACTTCCCACCGCCCAGCGCAGAGAAAAGCAGCTATTGTGTGTGCAGAGCTGCCGGCTCACAGCTGCGGGGGAAATGACCACATCCTCAGGGGCCCTGCGAGAAGGGTGACCAGGAAGGCCCCATGGATTGGAGTCAAGGGCAGCATGATGCAGAGGGGAGTGGGGGGCTAGGCCGCCCCATGTCTGAGGATTTGCCCCATGCATGGGATGGAGGGAGGGTGCTAGGGACCACGCACCTGGCAGTTTCCCCGACACAGATGCCTGAGGCCTCCTTACCTTTCTGCACGGCGAAGGGCGGCTCGATGCCCAGGCAGTACTCCCAGAAGTCGGGGCAGCAGTCGGACACGGTGCGGTTGCAAAAGAGGTCGCAGTAGCAGATGGTGTCCAGGTAGGGCACGGTGCAGCCGTCGTCCCGCCCATGGCAGCACGCATCCTTGCTCTCGCAGTACGACCCACCAGCGTCGCGGATACCCTGCTCGTGCAGGCCGGGCGCCAGCTCCCGCCGCGTGCGCCCCTTGCGCCCCTCTGCCACCGCCAAGAGCAGCAGGAGCGTGAGACCTCGGAGCAGCCTCATCTCGCCTCTGAATCTGCTGGGGGAAAAGTAGGATGGAAGGAGGGTGAGCCGGGGGTCTCCAGGCATGGGACACCTCCCATCTCTGGGCATGAGCACCCGGCTCACGGCAGCCTGGCACAGCAAAGCAAAGGGGCAATCAGAGCCCCTTCTTGGGGGGGCTGGGATCCTCACAGGGGGTTGAGTGGGAGCAGTGGCCCTGACCCCTCAGCCCAGGTGGAAACTGGTGGATCTATGACTGCTGAAGGGCCCGATTGGAGCTGCCCAGCCCCAGGACTGCATGCATGGATCTGCCCCTAGGAACAATGAACCCTTTCTCCCCCCAGCTATGATGCCCCCACTAAGGCAGCCAGCTCCCCACTCCCACAGGAGAGAGGGAAAGCTGTTTGCTGTTCCCCAGCCTGCAAGACACCCGAGTCCCAAAGAGGCAAGTACAAACCGCACAGCCTGGCTGGGGAAGGGGCTATCGGCCATCTGGACCCAAAGGGCAATGGGATTGGGAAGGCTTAGGCAGCGGGGCACATTCCCTCCTTTCTTTCCCTGGGGAGATGCCATCTCCCCAAGGCTGCGGGCTCTCTGGAGCTGCGGACCCATCCTGCAGGAGCTAGGAGACCAGAGGAGAGAAACAGAGGCAGACGGGCTGTGCCCTTGCAGGTGGGCAGGTGTCAATCGCTGCAGCACACATGGTTTCCGAAGGCGGGTGCTGGAGGCTGAGCAATGACCAGCGTGGTGCTTCCCAAATCCTGCTTGGGGTGACAGCCAAATGCACCGGGGTTAGGGGAGGTCCGAAGACGCTGTGGGGAAGGCTCACAGCAGGTGAGACCGGCAGGATCCATGCCCAAGCTGGTAGACTGAGCTGGACTTGAGGCAGCCTGCACGGAGACCTGGCTGTGAGCTCTCTGCTAGCTTGCTAAAGGAGCCAGCTGCGGTTCCCGACACGGCCAGACCCCACCACCCTACACCTGGTGACAGGATCTTCCTAGAGCTTCCATGTAAAGAAGAAAGGTTGTTTCTTGCCCTGCTGGTTGCAAAATAAAACCTGGGAGAAGGGTCCCTGAGCTGCCCCGCTGCATCCAGAGCCCTTGTCTTATTTCTTCCCTATGAGCCAGGGGCCTGGCATCTTTGGGGTGATGCTGGCTCCCTATGAGCCAGGGGCCTGGCACCTTTGGGATGATGCTGGCTTCCCCTGCAGATCAAGCAGGGGTCAGCAGCCATGGTGCTGCCTGCTCTCCCAGCAGCACGGCACGCTCGCGGTGAAGACAGTCCAGTGCAGAGTGCAGCGGTTGTTGCCTTGTACTCCAGCGAGGCGGCTGCTTGGAAGGGAGGAGAACTCCAGGGTACACGGCGCTCCATGAACCCAGGGCATGGGCAAGGCTGGACTTCACACACACCCTGAGCATGCAGCCGTCTGGGGTTGGGGCACAGCCAAGTGGGGCCGGCCAGGAACTAGGTGATCTCAGCCTGTGACTCAGACCCCTTGGACTCACGGGAATGGCACCAGGCTGGAATGCAGCCTGGCAGCTTTCCCCAGCCCCCACCGCACTGCCCCCTCTCTAAGTGCTCTCAGCCCCACTGCTCTGGAGGGCATCAGCAAAGGGTGGGAGCCTGGCTCTGTGCCACCCGTCTCATGGTTACAAGAGAGGAGGCAGCCGGGGACACGGCTCTCTCTCTGCCCCATCCGGAAGGCAGCCGGGGGATGGAGCTCCGAATACCACAGACTGGCACATGGCTGCTATTGCCATGGCTTTGCCCACCCTAGTGGGTAGGGGGTCCTTGCTCAAACCCCTAGGCTTGACCACACCATCATGCCCGCTTCCCAGCATGGCACAGTCAGGGGGTGTCTAAGTCCACATCGCTCCGGCGTACTTAAATCAGTGCCATGCTCAGCGTGGACACAAGTCTGCTTTCAGAGGAACTGGTTTCAGCTCCATTTCAACCTGCTCGGTTGAGCTTGAACAGCCTGGACCTAACCCAGCTCCCAGGGCACCTCTACCCTGCTGGGTGCAGCCCCTGTGAGCTGTAGGCAGGCTAGTACAAGCACTGATAGCAGTGGAGATGCAAGGGCATGGGTGCCCCGGTGCCACGCTGTGCCAGCCTACAGCAAAGCCACGTCACTGCCACCTTTGCTGCTACTTGCTCTGGCTGGGTTGTTCACCATACTACAATTGCACACCATTCAGCACGGGAGACAGACCTCATGGGTCTGCACAGGATCTTGCTCCAGCTGTTAAACCCCTTTAAAATCACACCTGTGGAGCAACTAGCACAGAGGTGTCAAAGGTATGGTCCACGGGCTGGTCCTGGGTCTTGAACTGACCCACACATGCAGCATGTGCTATGCCAGCTTGGTGGGCAGGACCCAGGGCACATGCTGCATGTGGTCCCCATTCCAGGATCCACGATGCACACAGTACTCATGCAAGGCCAGTCAGGGATCCCCACCTTGCATGCTAAATCCAACACCCGGGGCACCCGCTCCACCTGGTCACATGCAGTGCAATACTGGACTGGCCAGAGTGGGTGTTGGATTTGGCATATCGAGGGGTCTGTGGGCCTGATCCAGCCCATGACCCAACCCTATGCTACTCATCTGTACCAGATGAGTTCAATGCCCCTAAACTAGCACAATGCTCCTCATCGAAATCTCCAGGCTGTGCTGTGTGCAGATGCTGGTTTGGGATAAGGAGAGTCCTGCTCTGACTGAGCCTTAGGTTCTGCTTCTAGATTAAACCCATTAAAAAGAAACCATAGGTAACAAATTCCCAAAGTGATTTAGGAGCCTAAATCCCACTGCAAGTCTAGAAAAGCCCTGCCTCAAAATCACAGGGCAGCTTTGAATAATGTTATCCTGGGCGAGGTCAGCGCCCATGGGCAGATTTGCTCCCAGATAGCTACAGGGTTGAATTAACCCAGCGTGCTTCTCCGGGCAGCACTTCAAGCACAACCAGCTGTTGCCTGCTCACTGCAAGCATGAAAACCCCCGGCCGGGACCCTCTTCTGCACCAACACGCACAGTCCTGGTCAGATGCCTGCTGTTCTTTGCCCCTTTCCTCAGCCATGACCGTCTGTCTGCTCTGTCTTGGCATGGCTCAGGGACGGGTCCAAACTGAGCTTGCTGGCTCCTGGCAGGCTGGGGGCTCCGACAAAGCTGTGCATAGGGGTCTGGTTGGGAAGACTCAGCTGCTGCAGCAATTAAACCCCCATGCAAAGTAGCATTTAGTGCCGGCTGTCAAACCACAGGTACGTTCCATCCTGGAGGTTGTTGCATTTTGCCGGTAGGTTAATGATCCCTGTGCTGCCTTGCGGTGTAATAACTGAACTGCATTTCAGCGGCGGATAAAATCCCTCCTGCAAATACAGGGCTGAATTCTGCTCTCTTGCAACCCCATGGAGCTCAGTTTGGGTGAGAAAAGCTGAATAATAGCTAGACAGTTCCTTGGGTCTTTGGCAGGACACAGCAGGGGGGAACTGCTCTCCAGGAAAGGCATGATAGGGAAGGCGGGTGGATTTCTGCCCAGACACACCCTGGGTTCAAAGTTTCCCAGCTGGCTGCTTGGGGACGTGGGGTGCCTCCTCACCGTGCCTTCACTAAACACGCCGGTGAGAAGTGAGCCGGAAGCAACCCCAACCTCGTGGCTACCCCAGTCCCTCCCAGTTTGGGGGGCTCCAGCTTTCCCAGCAAGCACACCCCTTCCCAAGGGTGCGTCTGAAGTGTTCGATGAGCCTCCCCAAGCAGGCAACGAGCAGCTGGCAGCCCATCCACCTGGCCCTAAATCTGAGCTTTGCCATTCGGAGCCAGGGATTTCAAGCCCCCAGGTCCCCATGTCCCCCCTCCCCAGTGCTAGCACCCCTGAGCTCACAAGCTCCTGCCTGGTGCCCGCTCCTGCAGAAACCAGCTGTCCAGACTCAAAGGCACATGTGAGAGGCAAGTCCCAGGAGAGACAGTCCTACCTGGAGGGCTCCTTGCAGCGAGACACCCGGGATTGCCAGCCAAGACCTAGCCCTTCTCGCTGGGTGCCTGTAGGCAGCGGCTCCTCCCTCAGGCACTCCTCTCTCCGCTCTGGGGCCAAGGGGCTAGGGCGCTCCTTATGTACAGCCGCTGTTCAAATGCTTTCCATCCCACCTCCTGCTTTGCTCATTAGCGTCTCTAAGCCGGCCTCCCTGTCTGACAGGGCGGCTGTGGGAAAGGCTGATGCACTCACATGGGCAGGAGAGACCCAGACCAGTGGGGAAGGCACGGCATGCCCTGGATTCGGGCAACAGGGCCCTGCGTCCCCCCATCTCCGTGTGTCCTATTGCCTCCTTGCTGGGCATGCAGGGCTGCCCCTCCACCCCTGACAGTGGCTGGGAATAAGGAAGCCTTATGAGATGCCAGGCAGGAAGCGGGGGGCTTTTGGCCCAGAGTGGAGAGGGAGAGGGGTATGGGAGCCAAGATGCCAAGTGCCCCAGGACTGCGACTGCATTAGATTTGAGAGGGGAAGCGGCTGGATTCTGCTCTTGCTGAGACTATTGCAAGAGCAATGCAACACCAAGAATGGCCACAGAGCCCCTGCCCCGCCAAATTGCCCGGCTCCAGCCCCTCCAATCGGGTGCAGGAACCACTCACACCAACGTAGGGCTCCCCAAAGCATGGGAGTTAAGGGTGCAGCCCATCCCCATACCCCAGCCATGGATGCTGAGGGCTGGTCCCCAGCTACGGAGGCTGCCAGGCTTCCTTGTAAGAGCAGAGATGGAAACTGAGATGCCCAAACTCCATGTCTCTGCCACTGAGTCACTGTGCAGCCTTGGGCGAGTCCCTGCTATGCCCTGTGCCTCAGTTTCCCCCTCTGTCACAGCCAGATCATCTCTAGTTACTCACTTTGGCACTTCGCCCCCTCCAGAGAAATCACACTGGCCCAAAAAAGGGGTCAGGGGCTGTGGCCTGACCTCAGGAGATATGCCCAGTGTAGGCCAGAGGCCATGACTACACTCCCACCCCAGACGACCCACACATCACTCTGTTGCTGCACCCCAGCCCCTCCAGAGAGTGGCAGTCCAGAGGTCCCCACCCACCGCTCTGCTGGCACAGCGCAGCCCCAACCCACAGCCCTCCCAGCTATGCCAGTCCCAGGTCTCTCCTGAGCAGAGCCTGCCAAACTCAACCCCAGCAGAGCAAACCTCCAGGCGCGGCTAATGGAGTTTGACCCAGGGCATAGAAAACAAGTGAAGCATTGAGGAGTGGGAGGGAGAGGAAAGAAGGGGGAAAAGCCAAACCTGCACCACAGGAGCACTGATTTTACCATAGCTTCAGTTTTGCTAGCTTTGGGTACCAAGGGCTTCTTCTCGCAGAGCCTGGGCTGGCACGGAGGCAGGCTGGGGAAGGAGCAGGGCTGTGCTGCTTAGCTCTGTGCTATCTATGCCAGTCACTGTGGCATCAGGGCACCTGAAAAGACCCCCCCCAAATGTATCAAACATGACTCCAAGGAGCAGGTAGCACAAACCCCAGCAAAGCACCCTGCCTACAGCCCCAGAGGCACAGGGATGCCAGTGGCCACAATGCCCTGCAAGCTGCATTCAGGGTCATTTATTTGCATGCGCAAAATTCAGGCCTGGAGCCCTTTGGCAGTTGGCAACCCCATAAATACCCTTGAGGGCAGGGGGATTCTTTGGAACAGGGGTTTGGGGGGTGATGACCCCTGCCCACCTCCTGGGGAGGGGGCCAGTGGAGTGCTGGAGTCTCCAGGGCAGGGATGCTTCTGTGCAAAGCATCATTTGGTCCTTGGGAGCTACCACCAGGTATAGCCAGCGCCGCCCAAGTCTGCTGCGACACTCAGAGTGCCACGATGCTGTGATCTCGCAGCACGACACCCCTTCACTCCGTGGCCTGCCCCTTACAAACGCACACGCCTTTGCAGCGGTAAGTGCTATCATTTAATTTGAGGATGCTGGTGATTGGGAGATGGTCCCTCGGTTAAGTAAGCCGTCAAGCAGAGAAATCAAGGTGCTGCAAAGGCTGGTCTACAGCTCCACAAACAAAGGTGATGGTCGGTTTTCCCGATGCATACCCCTTGCTGTCTGAACCCGGTGGGCATTACAGAGCTGCACCTTGGGACGCAAGCTGCACCCAGCAGGCGTGGTGGGGACACCAGCTCCTGCAAACAGTGGGGCTGCAGCTGGACCCTCTGCCAGGTGTGCTGGATGTGGCGCACAGGTGCTGGGGGTCATGCATTAGCTGCAGCCTTCTGCCCAGAGCAGGAACAAGCTGCCAGCCCTGACAAGCTGGCCTCTCAGTTCCCTTAGGCACAGGGTCTAAAAGGGCCAGCACCCGAGACTAAGCACTGGCCTCATCCTGTTCATGAGGCTCCACTAAGGCCATGCTTGGTACCACAGGGCTCCATCGGGAAGCGGTCATTAGGTCATCTGGTCTGCAGAGCCCAGCCAAGTGCCCTCCTGCTGGACCCCAGCTGGATGGGAGCCCCCAGGCTGCTGCCCCTTGCCGCCCCATGGGGGTTTGAGCACAGGATGGTTCTTAGCAGAAAGGGACCAGGCATGGAGGAAGAGATGAGCTCAGAGAGGGGATGCATGGCAGGGAGCCTGGCATGGCTGCTGCAGAGCTGAGCACCCCTGCTCAGCCCCCTGAGCTGCCCATGGGAGGCCCCATCACAGGATGGCAGTGCCCGGCCAGGCTGTGGTTGCACAATGGGGCTTGAGCCTCTTGGTAGGGGAAGGGAAGACGAACTGAAACTGCTGCCCCAGGGGCCCTGCGTGACAATCAGAGGGGAACCGAGGGGTCTGGACCCTGCCAGAGCCGCAGGCACCGGCCTGACTCAGCCTGTGCCATGGGCAGCTTTGCGAAATTGCTTGCAGATGCATTGAGTCATGCGGGGCTAGCAGCCACAACTCAAGAAGGCTTCATCAGTCATCGGGCAGGGGGCAAGGGCAAGCCAAGAGGGCAGCTGAGGCCAAGCTGCCTTTGTCCCCTCAGGGCGTCACGCGCAGGAGGTGCTGAACAAGCTTTTGTTGGCCCCACGCATCAGGAAGCTGATGCATCAGGCGGTGGGGGTGTCACAGATCCAAGCTGGACATCTGGGGCAGGGGGTGGCGAGCCAAAGAGCCATTTGGGGGCCTCTAGCTGGCACCGTGGGTAGAGGCTGGGAGCCTCAGGGGGGTCCAAAGGGAGAGGGGACATGGGCTTCAGATCATCTGCCTAAAGGGAACAGAACAAGCCCTCCCCTTGCAGTGCAGGGCACATGACACACGCAGATGGGCTGTCTCTGCCCGGGACAGGGCAGAGCTGCTGGTGCAACCACACACCTATACACATGCACACCCACCACTCCCTAGCCGGCCTGGATTTGGCCTGCTCCCACCCCAGCCAGCTGAGCCCTGTCCCCAGGCCTGGCCTGCAATGCCCAGAACCTGGGCCATGGTGCCCCCTACACACCCGCTTGCTGCTCCCCCCTTCCTGGGCTCCCAGCAGCATTGGGAAGGGGGTGCGCACCCCGCAGACGCTCCGCGGGCCACAGGAGCTGGTTTCTCAAAGCAGCTGTGTCCCTGACACGCAGACACTGCTGCTTCTCGGGCGTGCAGGGACCAGTCCTGGCCGGAAAGGCTCGTTGCTGCGTTGGACCTGGAGCGTCCCCAGAGGAGTCGCTGCCAGACAAGGTATAATTATTTTAACCCGCCCCAGGCCGCCCCGGGCAGATGGCAATGGGGCTGGAGCATTACACGGTGGGGGCAGGTGGGATGGCACAGGGGTGTGGGACTGGGCCCTGCCATGGACGTGTCCCCTCCAGGGCCCACACAGGAGACTGCGGGCCAGCAGAGGAGGAAGGTGAGGCACGGGGTGGGGAAGGGACCTCCCCATCTGCAGCAAAGCAGCTGTAGAGGCAGGAGCAGTGCACGGGACCAGCCAAGTGGGTCCGAGCGGGGTCCCTCCCACCCAGGCTGCTGCCTGAGATGGACCGCCAGCCCCACTGGAGGGTGCTGATGAAGAGGCACCCCCTGTGTTAATGGGAAAAGCTGCCCCCAGGGCCCTTTCCTGCCTGACCCCGATACTCAGGGGTGGGCTAGTGCCCTGAAGCATGAGAGCTCAGATGCCGCCAAACCTCCTGCTTCTTGCTTTCACCTGGGGTGGGCACAGACGGGGATCTCTGGCTGGAGCAGGGCTGGGCTCAGTGGACTCCCTGCCAGCCTAGACCCATGCAGCCTGGTTGACCGCACCGTACCGGGATGGAGGCTGCCCCAGGACCTGTCTCGCCAGCCGAAGCACCTCGAAGGTCTTTTCCTGTGCTAGCAGTGGCGCCGGCGGCAGAAGAAGACGTGGGGGTGGGTGTGGGTGTGCATGTCAGGAAGGAACTGTCAGCTATTCTGAGCCCTGCAGGCTCTGGCATGGACTCACATGATGACGAAGGGCAGGGGGAAGCCAGGGACAAGCACAGCCTTTCCAGGAGTCCCTTGGGAGGGTGAGGGCCACTGGCTGCCAGGACATCCCTGGGGGGGCACTGAGACGGGGATTGCATGGTTGCAAAGCTTCCTGCAGCCGCTTGCTCATTGCATGAGTCCCCTAACCCAGCACCAAGATGCAGCCACCTCTGGGGTGGGAGCCGGCAGCTGCTTGGTGGCACACAAAGTTATGCTGTGGGAAGGATCCCACAGCCGAGTCCAAGTGCCGATCCCATGGCATTAGCAGCTTTGTCCCAAAGCTACCACTGCCACTAACAGCTCTCCCCACTGCCCACAGCCCCCACAGCTCTTTGGGGACCCCCGTCCCGGCTCTGCCCCAGCCTGGGCAGCATCCCCTGGTGTTTGCAGAGGGTCCCTTGTGGGGGCTGGAGGCTGCACTCAGTGCCCGGGGTGGAGGGGTGGGTGATGATGAAGCATCGCTCAGGTATTTCGATCCCCTTTCACCCTCTTCCTGCCTTTGTGTCACTGCTGGCAGGACGCTGGGAGCACAGGGGGCCAGGAGGCACATGAGTAACTCTTCCTGCTCTGGCATTTTCCATGGTGTCAGCTGGAGCTTTGACCTCTGACTCAGCCCCAGCTCCCCTACCCCAAAGGATGCAGCGCTCGGACTGCCTTGACCTCGGGACACTGGGGCCCCAGCCTCGCCAGCGCGCTGGGAGACCCTGGAGACCCAAGCCGGTCAGGAGGAGGCCATTCCAGCAGGAAACCTGTAAAGCCAGACACGTGCCCTTTGCACCCCACTGCTCCTTCCTCGGCCCTTTGTAAACTCAGGCAGCTGAACTGCCTGCCTCGGGGGAGAGAGATTTGGGGCCATCCACCTCCCCACACCCTTACCAGGGCACGTTGCTGAACAGGACGCCCTTGCCCTCCAAAGCAGGTGGGGTAATGTGGCTGCGCCATGCACAAATGGAGCGGTGGGTGAGTGGGGCAGGGGAGGGGAAGGACCCAGCCCAGTAGGAGATACCCCAGCCCACCCCACAATATGTGAGAAGTGTTGGAGTGTCCTCACCTGGCAAGCCCTGTCCTTGTGTCTGGGATCCCTGCAGCACACCCCCGGCACGGCCTGGAGCCCTGGCTGGGCAGTGCAGCAGTTTCCAACCGCCCGGTCCAGCAGCACGGGGAGCAGCCTGGGATGGACCGTCGGGGGGCAGCCACTCTGCAGAGCTGCTCCAAGCCCCGGCTGGGAGTCTGGGGAGAACGGCCCGTGTCCCTAGGAGCAGCTGTAATGATAGCACCCCCACCTTGCAACTATGCCCTAGGGAGCAGAGTTCATAGGAGATGGCCTGTATACCGTCATGGAGGCACAGCAGCCCAGGACCAGCCCTTCGCCTCCAACTCCACTGCCAAGGCAGCTTGCTTTACGCTGCTGGGCTGGTGCGATCCCACACAATGCCCCGAGAGGGGACCTGTGGGGCTGCCTCCCTCCAGCCCCGCTCTGCTTCTGCCTCAGCTGGGCTTACAAATGCACTGAGAACATGATTTAAAAACCAGGATCCGCGGGATTATCTTGCCACTGGCTGCACCTTCAAAGCAGACGAGAGGGACGGATGCATCTCTCCCCTGGAAAGTGGGGCCAAGGATTCCCCCAGGACCAGGCACCTCGGGGGCCTCCCATCAGCCGGGGGGATTGCACCAGCCAGCCCAGATGTTCTCCCTGCAGCCAGAAAAAAGCCTCCGTCTCTTCCCAGAGACCAGCCAGAGTTCATGTCCCTGGGGGGATGTGGCAGACAAAGGCTGCTATTGTCACCAAAGTGCAGATCCTGGGACATGGGGACGAATCTCTTAGCAAGTGCAGGGAAGATCTCCATAAAGAGAGGAGCTTGGCACGTTGCAGGCTCATTCCTAATAGAGCTGGGAACGTGCCCGCTGGCTGGACAGGCTGCCAGGGAATGCAGGGGAATGGCCTGGAAAGATCTCCCCTTCCCCAATCCAGACTGAGTCTTTGGAGCAAGCAAAGGAAAAGAAACCTTTGCTACCTCTGGAGAATCCAGCCCTGATTTAACCACAGCCAGTGCCGCCTCCTGGGGCTGGGGGTGCAGTTTGCAGCAGGTCTGAGCAGGTGTCCAAGCAAGGAGGAGTCATCTACAGGAGGCAGGGGCAGGCATGTGGGGGACACCTGCAAGGCAAGGCTGGGGCAGGGTCTTTCCCCAAGAAGCTGGTACCACAGATGGGCCAAATAAGTCCCAAAGGCCTTGATGGGATGGCCAGAGCCTTGTCCCCTGTGCTAGACTCTGGGCAAGTTAGCCATAATGGCTACTCAGGGTCCAGGGCCCCTTGACACGCACACACACAAGGATGCATATAGGTGTGCGTGCATTTCTATGTGTGTATATGCATGCATGCACACGCACACGAGCATGCACATCTATGTGTGCACATATGCATGCACACGCGCGCGCGCACACACACACACACACACACACACACACACACACACACGTATATAATTCAAGTTCAGTCCTTCCTGGCAGCCTCCTGCTTGGTGCCTTCCCATTCAGGCACCCAGCTCCCCTCCGGAGCAGCTGGCAGAGGTACACAGTCTCTGCAACCTGGGACCTGGGCCATGCCAGCCTGCACGCACCCATCTAGAGGAGCCCAAGGGTGGGCAGGGGAAGGGGATGATCTGGAAGCCTGAAGGCACCCAGACAGGAGCTACCCAACCTCCAGAGCCCCGGCCCAGTTGGGAAGCCCCGGGGAACTGCCATCACAGGATCTGCCCCTGCCTCCAGTTTGAGCCAGCCAGGTGAGTGGCCTGAGCTCCACCCCCAGCCTCTGGCCAAAGACCATCACTATGCAAACCCCTGTGAGACCTCCTGAAAGGTTCCTGCCCACCCCAAGGCTGAAGATGGTGCCCATCACCCTGCCCCAGGCACCACACAGGACCTCTTTGTACAGCAGCCCTGGGGGGGGCCAGCTGGGCTGGACTCAGCAGCACACAGCGCAGAGCTGAGCAGCACCACGTGCACCATGTGTGTTGCGATACGGTGCAACCTCCAGCTACCACCTCCTCTGACAGGGCACGAGGCCCGGCTCTCCACTCCTGCCTGGAGCCCACGGCCTGAACAACACTGATAAAGCCCACATGCCCCTGCCGGCCCCACAACCACGCAGTCAGCCTTGCCAAGGTGCTCCCGATCCCAGCCAGCTGGCATGACTGTGCTGCCCACATGGCACCTGCCAGTGCCCGAGGGAAAGGTGCCCACGTGGGGACAGCAGCTGGCTGCCTCTT
The DNA here is from genome assembly GCF_000455745.1 of Alligator sinensis. NCBI lineage: Eukaryota > Metazoa > Chordata > Crocodylia > Alligatoridae > Alligator > Alligator sinensis. The sequence continues at coordinate 781,243 of NW_005842488.1, read as the reverse complement.
GCAAGTAGAGCCTGGCCCCAAACCTTGGGCAACCCCCTTTTCTCCGGCACCAGCAGCCTTGCCCGCTTGGAGCAAGATAGGGCAGGTGACCCACGTACCTGAATCTCCGCTGCCCTGCTAAGGAAGGCTGCGTGCTTACCCATGGCTGTGAAGCATGGGAAGTGGGGTCATGTCACAGCTGGGGACGTCTCCAATTTAGCACGGCCCCACCGCTCGCTCACACAGCCGCCCCAGAGCTCCGAGGGTCCGGACGATGGCTCCATTGCACATGCTTCCTCTTTTCCAGGCTCCACAGCTTCCTGGCTAGCTGTGGGCAGCATCCTCGGCTGCTGGCCCAGCACCAGAGATAATGGTGATACGGCATGGGAAATGCCCCTGCACCTAGCCGTGTGAGCGGGGGAGCAAGTCAGGATGCCTGGGCTGGGTTCTCCCCGCTCCTGCCAGCAGGTAGAGCCAGCGGGGAGTGGGCGGCTGGGCCTTGG
>NW_005842488.1:753200-780734 GCF_000455745.1 Alligator sinensis | reverse complement strand
CACTGAGCTTGGCTGGGTCTGGCTGGGCTCTGACCGCGACCTGCCCCTCTCCTGGATGGGAGAGCAGACCTCTGTAGGCAGGCATGGCTTTGCCACACACGCCACCCCAGGGACAGGGACCCAGGACAGACAGGCTCCCTATCCCAGCAGCAGAAGTGGCTCTGAGCTCCCCAAGCAGCTTGACACCCAACCCAGGGACCTGGGCATTTCCTTCCCGGCAGGTCCTGGGGCTGCAGCAGCTTGTCTGGGACTCAGCTACGGGCCCACATTGCCACCTAACGGGGGAATGAAGCAGAGACGTGAGGAATATCCTCCCACTGAGTGATGAACACTCCTACCGCAGCCTGTGCCCCCCACCTGGGTCTCGCCGGGATGGAGGAAGAACAGGACACGCAGGCCGCCGTCTACTTAAAACTTTAATGAAACAAATAAGTTAATAAGTTAATAAAGTGAGGTAACTATCATCATCGGGGGAACAAGGCTCATCGGGGATCCATCAGAGGGGGGTGGGGGGGATGCTGTTGTGTTTTTGTTCCTCGTTTGGTCGAAGCCGCCGCAATCTGCCCCCCTCCCCTGCCCCTCTCCCGCCGCCGCCCCGCCTGGACACATGAGACACGTGTGTACAGCGGGGGCCGTGACAGGGCCGGGGCCGAGGGTCTCTGTGCAGAAGTCAAACACATGCATGAGCATGCAGGAGGTTCGGGTGAGACCAGCTCTGGTCGGCGCTCCTGGGGGTGGGAGCAGGCAGCATGCACTACCTAGGCGTGAAATGCAAGCAGGACTCAGCTGAACAGATGGCCTCCCCCTGCCCCCTCTCAACCCAGCTCCCCGCCGGCTGCCTCTCCCGCCCTGGTGCTGTCAGAGCTGGTGGGAGCTGCAAGGGGGCATTGATTTCTCTCTCCCCCACACCCCCGCTGAGACCAACAGGAGGTGAAGGGAACAGAGATCCTTTTGCATGGAGCATGGGCGCCTGCTCTGCATCAAGGGCCTCAATATCCAGAACACCCAGGGGTGCCCCTTGGTGAAAGGAGACCTGGATAGGACCTGAGCCAGCCCCTGGGATGGAGAGTGGTGCCAGCTCTGCCCGGGGAGGGTGGAGTGTAAGGGGGGTAAGGGAGGCAAGCTGGACACCCCAGCAAGCTGGACCCCCGCCTATTATGGCAGCCATGCTTTGGGGGCGCTGGCTGCGTGCGGGGCAGAGGAAGACAGGCTGCAATGATCCTGGGTGCACAGGGCACCTCCAGGATTCAGCTGGGTCTTTTCACCAGGGCAGAGCTGGCCCAAAAGCCTGGCTCAAGGCTGCCTGGTGGCCTGTGCTCCTCCGGGCATCAACCGCAGGCTGGGATGGAGGTCAGCCTGCGAGGGGGCAGGCCCTGAGCCAAAGGTTGGGTGCTGTTAAAGCAACCCCCACCCCTTTGCCTCAGCAAAGGGGTGGGGGTTGCTTTAACAGCTACACATAAATGCACATTCAGGATGCTCCCCCAGGATGCTCCCCACACCGGGTCCCGGAGACAGGAAGGAGAGCCTCGCTATGGGGTCTGGGGGATGCCCATGGAGGCTACTACCTGATGCCCCCAGCTGTGCCAAAGGGGTGGGCAGGGCAGGGCTGGGTATGGCGCACATACGAGCTGCCTGGGAAAACTCTTCACTGCTTGGAGAAGGGAGCTCACGGACACCCGGGACAGACCCCTCACAGGCACAGGCTGCCTGTCATGGCAGGTACGTGCCCCCCACATACACACAGATGTGTCCACCTGGTGCGGTGCAGGTGGGACCAGCAGGATTTGGGTTCAGAGGGGCTCAGGATCCCGCTCTGATGCAGCCAGCTCCCGTGCATACTGGGATCGCATCCCACCTCCGAGGGCACAAGCCTGGGAGCCAGGACACCTGGCTTCTCAGCTCTGCTCCAGACCTGTCCCTTCCCCACGCCGGGCCTCAGATTCCCCGTTCACCTGCCTCGCTGCCTTTCTGGGGCTGGAAGAGGCCCAGCTATAATTCAAATAGCAAAGGGAGGAGCTGCTATTCTCATGTCGGGATAAAGTGGAAGAACATATAGGTAGGGCTGTGTGCACGTGTACGTGTGCGTACATAGCTGCTCTCTGAGCGACCATGTCTGTGACCTTGAGGGGGAAAGCCCCCATGGGAACAGCTCTATGTGCCTCTCTGGCTGCTGATAAAACCTGACACCCCAGCATTTTCCCCATCAAATGTACCACGCTGAGCCCTGGGGGGCTGCTAGCTATGGCTGTGAGCATGGGGACCCTTCCTCCACCTGAAAAACAAGTCAAGGGCCCTGGTCACTCCACTTTAAAAAACTTCAGGCATCTAATCATGGCAGGACAATGATGCCACGTGATTAAACGACTAATCAGACACCGATGGGGAGTAGAGCAGTCAATGAAAAATCGTGCAGCCATCAGCTAAAAGGCATGCTGCAAATATCCATGAGTCTGGAGGATGCACCAGGGCATCAGGGGGCCTTTGGGAGCAATTTCCTCCCCAGATACTGTGGCAACGGGTCTCTAGCAGGGAAGGATGGATGGGCGGGCGGAGGCAGCAGGGGTGAAGCACTGGGGCTGGGCCACTGAAAAGTGAAGCCATGTGTCCAGCTGTGGGAGGAGCAATCCAGTTTGGGGAACAACCTCTGGGGGAGCGAGGTACGGAGGTACTGGGCACGCTACACTACCAGTGCCCGACATGCCACTTCGAGGCGTCTGGAAGCAGAGGGGGAGCTGGGAGCCCCACGGCGGTGGGGAAGAGAAGGTCTAAAGCTATGCTACAGTGTTAGTACTCCTTCTCCTGCCTGCACATACACACATACACACACACACGCACACCCTCCTCCAGCAACGGACCTCCAGCCAGCTGCATTTCCACGCGCATCACATGCAGCGAGGCCGGTACTTGGCCCGACGCGCGGATCTGCCCCCCAGGCAATGGGAGTCTTTCCACCAGGAGCAGAATCCCATCGTCCTGCGAAACCCAGCTGCTGACAGGCGTGGGCTCACCCACTCACACCATGCACCCACACACAGATAGATGCGTATTGCCAAGGCCGACGGGCTAGTCATCCCTACCCCCGCCGGGATATAAGGTTGCATATTCAAACGTTGTTGCATATATGGTTACCCTCAGAGCGTGCATTGCTGTGCAGAAGGCTCCACTGTGCTTATAGTTACAGTCACGGCTGCAGGAGATGGTGCCCCTGCCAGCTAAGAGATAGGAAAGGTGGGGACAAACTCACCGGGCCTCCTCAGGGAGAACCCGGTCGTGCCCCAGCTACTTCCTAGACATAGAAAGAAAAGAAAAGAAAAAAAAAAAACACATTCAATTGAGTTGCAATGCCCCTTGTTTAGCACTGGAAAGGAAAGGGTTACCTAGCCTTGCATAGCTGTTGATGAGATCCAAGCTCCAGCTCCAGGGATGACCCCCAGAGCCGGAGGGGTGCTGAGGACATCAGCGAAGAGGTCGGAGCCGCCCACCTCGCTGCTGAGAAGCTCCCGGCCAAACTTTACCCTGTTTCAAAGCTGGCTCCGAGGTTGGCTCCAGGCAGAAGCCTCCAGCCAAAGCCACCGCTTGGAAGAAAAAGACCGGTGGCGAGGTCCCACGGCTCATCGCCAGCGGTACCTCCTGGCCGCGGGGGTGGCCACGGTCTCCAGACTCCGATGGCCGCCCGAGAGGCTGCGGGAGATACCGCGAGGGGCCTGGGCTGGTTCTGGGTGGCTTGGGACCCCTCCCCAATCTTCAAGGCCTGGGTTAAAATGCACCAGTCTGGGAGCAGGCTGGGGTGGATTTCCCTCGGAAGAGAAGGCTGCCCAGGAAGACCGAAGTCTGGAGTCTGTTGCTTAAAACAAAGAGCATCTCAGCTCCCCGCGCAAGTCACTGGAGTGCCTCTTGCTAGGGGTGGTTTTGAGGGAGCAGGGGTAACCCTCGGCGAAGCCACAAGCATCGTCCTCTCTGCTGCATCCCCGTCGTGGCTGCCGCGTGGCCACGTGGCTCTCCTCAGCTGAATACTAGTGGCTTAATAATTCCCGCGTGTCCAGGAAGGAAGACTTGTTCAAGTAAAATCAAGGTGCGTTGAGAACCCGTTCGACGAGGCTGGAGGCCCCAAGCCCGCCCTGCGAGTCCGGAGCCTGGCGGGGCCCGGGGTCAGCTTTCTCGCCTGCCCGCGCAGCGCCCATCTGTCTGCAGAAAGGGGGCTGCCCCTCGCCCCGGCTCTGCCCCGTCTGGGGCTGTCCCGTCCGTGCGAGGAAGCCCGCTCAGTCCATGTTGGTGCTGGCCGACCTGGAGATGTTTAGGGTCTGGGCGGACATGGAGATGTCCTCGTGGTCCACGGGGCTGTGGTAGTCGGAGGTGATGTCGGGGTCGAGGGCAGGGATCGGCATGGCGGTCAGGCTGAAGGAGTTAGTGGAGCCTTTCCGTAGGCACTGGGTGTAGACACCCAGGAGCAGGTCCAGCTTGTGCTCTATGGACTGCACCTGGTGGGGAACAGGGAGAGAGGAAGAGGATTTCAGCCTCAGCTTGGGGCTGCAGGGGACGGGGTCCCCAGATTCAAGGGGGCAGCGGGGCCGTACAGAAGCTCTGGATGGCTGGGTTCGAGCCCTGCTGAAGTCCCACATGAAAGCACCCCTGGAGGACTCCTTGAAGGCATAGCTGCCATGAGGGGACTGGGCTAAGCAGGCCGGGAGCCCCCTGCCCGCCCTGGGCTCCTAGGAGAGCAGGCACAAAGGAGCCGGACCCAGGAGGCAGGAACCAGGTCCACATCATGGGGAGCCTGACGGAGAGATGGGACATTAGGGCACATCCACCATGGGACAGCTGGGACATACAGCATCAGGAGCCCGATTCAGTCCCCACCTCTTCTCTATTCAACCTCGCTGCCCCTGAAGCAGGAAGAGAACCCGGGCGTCCTAGCTCCTACCCTGCTCTTGCTGGAGAAAAGTACTGTGGTTGTAACGGGACTGTGGACCACGTTCTTCCACCCACCACTGGATGGACAGACAGACACCTCGCTGCAGCGGACACCTCCCTCCAAAGGGGTGCAGCAGGAGTCAGGCATGTGCACGGGGCTGTGCCATGCTCTTGGAAGCCACGCTAGGTGCTGCGCATGCCACCCTGGCCCCCGGCTGTACCTGCTTCTCCACCTTGACCACACGCCCCATCATACTGAGCTCGTCCACCGCATCTGCCTCCAGCGCAGGCTTCTCCATCTTCTCCCGGAGCTTCTTGTCGATCGGCATGGCTCCCCTCCCTATGATCTGATCCACGCTGTCCGTGGGAAGCCAGCACATGGGGGCAGGGGGTTACTTCACTTTCAAAGGCTTGGGAATATGCTGGACAGGGCCAGAACCAGCCAGCCCTCCAGCTTCACATCTGGTCTTGAATAGGGACCAGAGCCGAGCAAGATGCACAGCCCCCCACCATGCACACGGCTGTATGATGCATGGACGCAAGATCCTTCCCATCCCCTGAAGGCACAACTCTGCCCGGGGCTGCAGCATCATGAACTCTGAGATGTTGCAGGGTAAGTCTATGCAGTGGCGTGAAGGGGAGACTGTAGCTGAGGCCGGAGCAGTGCAGATGGCATGCAGCATAGCCCAGGTTGCCCTGCTTGCCCGCAGCCCAGGACATGTGCTGCCACTGGTAGCCCAGCTGGGAACCCAGGCGGCCACGTCTCCACTGCTGCGGGATCCCTGCTAGCGAAGTGGAAGCCGGCCAGGTGGTGCCCCAATCGCTATGCCACACAGACAGACTTCATGTGGCCATTGTGGAAAGGGCCCAAGGGAAGGGGGCATCGGGCTCAGAGCATTAGCAGCTAATTGTCATTGTCCTTGGCCTCCTGGCCCCTGTCACTGGGGATATGGCAGGGGAGAGGGCTGTTCCAACCTAAGGCTGCCAGTGTAAAAGGCCACAAGTCTCTCAGTCTTGGGACTTTGTCCTGCTACCCAGCAGCCTGGTGCTGGTCCTAGATGTAGGCATCAACAGGGAAGCCCCTAGCAAACTCCAGAGAGTCTCTGGGCATGGAGAGGTGAAACGACTACCCCACTTCCCAAAGGAGCGCAGGGAATGGTACAGCTTCCCGACGGCTGAGTTTTGCACCATTTCCCCACTCATTCTCCCACCCCCCTGGAGCAGGTCATATGAGAGCCAAGTCCTGCATGGGAAGAGGCTGTGGGAAGGCAGCCAGGACCCCTGGGATGGGAACAGTTCTCCCCGCGGGATCGTTGTGTGCAGCAGGGGCCCCGTAGGGCCACGCGGGATGCTCTCACCGTGACTGGAGGCTCTTGATGCGGCCCAGCATGTCCAGGTGCCCAGCTGAGTATTGCTCAATGACATCCTTGACATCATAGGGCCTTAAGGTCTCCTTGAACTTCCTCTTTGCCACCAGGAACCTCAGGATCCTGGGGGGGAACACAGGAGGCGTGAGCCATGGGTAGCACCGAGGACCCCATGACTTGCCGCTTGCCTTGTGAGAGCACCCCTCTGGCTCAGGGGTTTGCCCCGGGAGACCATGGTTAACAGAAAGGTCTTCATCCCAGCCATCCTGCCTTGAGGGGTGGATCTCTGATGGGGAGGAGGGTCTCTTCTCAGGTACCATGCCTTTTGGAGTGGCTGGGGAGTGACAGAGGACATGGCCCGGTGCAGACCCAGTCCCCAGGCTTGCTACCAAGGACAAAGTAAGGACCAGGAGCCAGGCGCAGTGATGGAGGATGGGTTCCCGGGGGCTGCCACACACAACCTCCTTTTCAAGACATCCTTAAATCTGTGATTGCTGGCAGCTGGGAGGGTCTGGCAGGGAATGTGTCCTGCTTCGAACACCATCTCTAAACCCTCTTCTGGGGACAGGGCACTGGGCTGGGTGCCCCCGGGGCTATTCCTGCCACCCCCTCCCTGTGGGTGCAAGGCTGCGTCCTGCTCGGTACGCACTGCCCAACTGTGCATGCGACTCCCAGGAGAGAAGCTGGCAGCCTGCCCTCCTGGCTGTTTGTCTCAGGGAAGCGGTGCTGACTTTACAACCTGGAGCCTGAGTCCTGGGAGCCCAGGGCAGCTGCAGGTCCTAGGTGATTGGGGAGCAGAGAGGGTCTAGAGCAGTGATTTCCAAACGGGGTTCCTCAAGATCTGTTTGAGGATGCCATGCAATGTTAGCACTGCTACGTGTGCAAAGATAAACCCAGAGATTTCAAATGGGAATTCCCAGTGTTAACCCCCGCTGCCCTGCCCTGCCATGCTCTTTCCGAGTTCTCTGCAACAGAAGCGCTGCTCTGCTATTTTTCTGTTGTCAAAACTAGAGTGAAAACTAAGAGCTGGCATTTTCCGATGGGGTGTCTTGAGTCTGCCGAGTTGTGACTTAAGGGGTGACCCCCAGTGTGAAAAGGTTGAAAAGCACTGCTCTAGACGCCTTACTAGCTAGCTGTATCCAAGCTCCACAGTGGGAAGAACCTGTCTGCTGTATTTTTCCATCAGTGCAACTTGCCCTTGGAATCAGCCTCAATCAGCGAGGAGGAGGAGGGAAGGGCCCAGCCCCTGGCTCCACCCCTGCCAGCGGCTGCTCCTTAGTCACCTGCTCCTTGTCAAGCAATTAGCCACAATGCTGCTTACATAGCAGAGGCAGAGAGGCTGGCAGGGAAGGTTTGTTAGCGAGGGCTGTCCTGGGCAGTGATGGATAACTTCATAACTCCCCGTCAGCAGAGCCGGAGCAGCGGGGCTGGCGTACAAGGCACTGGGGACTTGGAGCCGTGCTCTCCTCCAGCTTGCACTAAGCGGCCCCAGTTAATGAGCCTCATTCGGTAGGCACAGGCCACAGATTGGGGTCTGAGGCTGCAGGGTGAGCTCACTACATCTAGGGAGCTGGGGCACAGCTATGCCAGGGTGTGATGCATCTCTGCTGGGGGGTCTCGCCCAGCCGGCTGTCCCATTTAAGTACAGGCAAGCCCTCACTCCAGACAAGGTCTCTGCCTACGTCCAGCATGCAGGCACCAGTGCTGTTTGCTGGGTGGGCAAGTGCCCAACCTGTGCACACCACAGGAGAACAAGAAGTCTAGGTCGGGGTAGCTGCACTTCGAAAAAACAGTGGTTTGCATCTACAAAGGACCCAGGAGCTCTGAAATCCTAGCCCCCTGCTACTCTCTAACCACAAAAACCTCCTTTTCCTCCTACCAATGGATATAAAACCAAGTCCTGAGTGCCTCGCACCCCCCGCATCCTGACCATGAGGGTCCTGCTGCCCTCCCAGAGCTCAAATGAGAAGCCAGGAGTCCTGGCATCAGCTCTCATGAGATATCCCGGCTCCTACTGCACTCCACTTCCCCATCTGAGTGCAACCAGTAGAAGCAAGGTGGCTTTTCAACCTACCTCCCCACCCCTATCCCAGCTCTTCTGCTACCTCGGCACTGACACCCTTAGGGATGCCACCCCATGGGTGGGGGAGGAAAGATGGTGGGCACAAGTGGTGGACCTGCTTGGGGCAGAGGGGTCTCTTCTCAGGTGCCACGGCTCTTGGGATGGCTGGGGAGAGGCAGGCAGAGCACGGCTTGGGGTGGGTGCAGCAGCCAAGGCTTCTTTTGGGATGCACTCTTGGGTTTGAGGACCGAAACAATTCATCCAGGAAAAAAAGTGGCAATGAAAGTGGCATCTCTGCCCGACCTCTGCTCCCTGCGGCTGCCTCCTTGGGGGTGTGAACTGGAGACAGCCAGGATCCTTCCCCGTGCTGTCACCGGGATGCTTCGCAGACCTATTTGTGTCAGGAGCTTCACCACGAAACAAAGCCTGTCCGCTGGTAAATTAATGAGGCAGCGAGGGAGCGAGAGCCGGCAGGGGCTGGCTGTCAGCGGCACGGAGAAGGCAGCACCGAGGGGCTGGGGCAAGCGCCCCAGGCAGAAGTCTCCCATCTAGACAAGCCCCTCTCCCTTGGTCCCCTCTCACTGCTGGTCTCCAAGCTCATCACAGGCTCAGGAGAATTGGCAAGGGCACAAGCAAAGAGTCCCCCACACAGAGCACAAGCCCCAGTTTAGCTTTGCAAGAGGCCTGGGCTGGGGTGAATATGGCCTTCATTTGGAGAGGGGAAGTTTGCTGTTTCTGAGACCTGTGCTCTGATGAGCAGGAAACGGGGTCATTTCCCTGATTGGGACTTCCTCTCATCTGGGGGCTTTGACTCTGAGTATTTAGTGCAGTGACGTCCCTGTTCCCCACGCCTCTCGCCTTCACGGTGCTCCCCGGGCTGGCCTGAGATGCCCAAGTACTGAGGTCTCTCTGCTCTGGGCTAGTAGCCCGGGGTGGGTGGGTGACGAGGTGTGCAGGAGGACAGATGGACAGACGCACGCACCTGACGGCCCTGATGAGCGTCTTCACCGCCGGCATGATGTCCTCGAAGGTCAGGTCGCTCTGGTGGCCCTTCTCCTCGCTGCCGTCCTCCACCGGGCAGTCAGCTGATGGCAGAGCACAGGATGGCAGTGAGGACACCCCGCTCTCTTGCATTCAGATCTACAGCTTCACGCAGCCTCCTCGCTGGGGCTCACCTGACCGCAGCCTCTGCCCTCTGTGCCAGCCTGGGTCCCAGCTCCCTTGCTGGCTTATCCGGAGAAAGACTGGTCCTGTCCGGGTCACCGGTGACCTCAGAGCCCTTTCATGACATCGCCCGTGCCCACACCCTTCCCTGGACAGATAATTTCCAGAGGGGGAAACTGAGGCAGACTTTCCCAGATCACACAGTGAGCTATGGTGGAGACCTCCAGCCTGCCTGTGGCCTAACTGCACAACTGCCCCATAGGGTCCTTGTCACACGCAGGGTGTGTGTGTGGGGTGGGGGGAGTGCATTTTGGGGGGAACCATTCAGATTGGAAGGAGACTCAAATGCACAACAGAAGGAAGGAAGGGGCAAAATGTAAAACAGACCTTTAAACCCCTGGGCCCAGCTGCTGGGCAGAGACCCCGGGGCCTTGTGGTTATGGCCAATACATGTGGGAACTGGGGAAATCCAACCTAAATACTGGCACAACCGCAGGGACCGTAAGGTGCCGTCACCCGCCAGCACTCCTGGGTACCTCCTGCTGACACAGCGATGGGCTTCCCACCAGCTCTGCCAGGCCTCTCAATCCCACCCCACCCCCCTCTGGGCACCTGGGGGCAACTTGCACACCCGCGTGCCCTCAAGCCTGCTGTTCCCACCCCCACGGCTCTGGGGATGCACCCTCTACTAGTCAAGACCCCCCCCAACACCCTCACCATCAGCTGCTCCTCTCCTGCATCCTCTGCCACATCCTCTGCCCCTCCTGCCCTGGGCATCTCCCAAGCCAAGACCCCCGCTCCAGGATGGGATGGAGCCAGCTCCCCACTCCGGAGACCGCTTGCATTCAGGACTCCTGGGTTTCATGGCCCTCGCTCCTCCCTGCCCATAGCTGGCAATGGGATGCGGCCGGCACCGCTGGAGAGCACCTACCCTCCACCGGCGGCCGCGGCTTGAGCCGCAGCGAGGCCCGGAAGCGGGTGCGGTCGTTGAAGCTCCAGCTCTTCTGCACCTTGGTGGGGCTGGGCACCTCGTTGACGTTCTCGGTGCTGGGGGAGCGCCGCATGGGGGGCATCAGGTGCTGCCTCCCCCGGCCGCTCTGCCGCTGGGCGTTGTTGAGGCGGATGCGGTCTTTGAGGCCCATTTTGGTGCTGCGAGGGGCGGTGGGAGGAAGCACAGCATGCGTTAGTGGCGGACGGGGCTCTCTTGGGGGAGGGCGGAGGCAGGCAGCAGGGTGAGCCCAGGAGGGCAGGAGGGGGATGCCTTCTTCCCCAACTGGGCCCAACCCCGAGAACCTGGCTCCAGCCCGCGAAGCCCCATGGGAAGACCTCAAGCTTTGCCCAAGTTCAAGGGGGGCATGGACAGAGCATGAACTGCAAAAAAGACCCTGAGCTTTGGGGACGGGGTGTCAGGTCCCAATGCCAGCTTCGCAGTGCTGGCGAGGGCTGGACCAGCTGGGCCAAGGGCTTGGCAAGGCTGCATGGGTGTAGGGGAGACTGCAGCGCTGCTGATGGATGCTCCCACTTCACTTTAAACCCTGTGGGACTTCAATGGGGTTCAACCCAGGGCTCCCTTTAGCCGGGAGGGCGTATGGAGCGGGAGCCTTGCTCCCCAGGTGTCACGGGACCCCGACTGGCCAGCAGGGAAAGTCCCTACGTCATTATTTTTGTTTTAAAAAAAGACAACACTTTTTCTGACAGACAGAAACAAAAGGAGAGGGGACAGAGACGGCTGCTGGCGGGCTGCCGGGAGGACACACACAGAGACCCTGCCTCAGACACACGCAGAAGCCACGACACCGGGGTGGGGAGGGGGACAGACACGAGCCCCTGGCTGGACCAGACACGAAGCCCCTCGGCTGCTGCCGGAGCTGCCCTGAGTTGCTCCTTGCATCAGGGACGGGAAGGAGAGGCCGACCGCGAGGCCGTCCGGGAAGACAGCAGGGCTGGGGCACCTCCGGGCTATCCGCAGCCAGCTCCGAACCCCCGGGGGCCCCGATCCTGCAAGGTACCGAAGCACGTTGCTAACGCCCTGGGACGATCCACCTGCTTCGGTGCCTGGCTGAACGGGGCTGCGCCTGCCCTCCTGCCGCAGCCTGCGATGCCGGGATGAGTCAGTCTGCATCATCCCAGCCCTCGCTCGGGACTCCCGGCGCAGGTCAGGCTCTCAGCAGAGGCCACGAGGTACAACCATGCCAGGGGCTGACCGCTAGGCCCTGCCCAGCCTGCAGCTGCGGAAACAGACCGTTCGGTAATTAATTAACGAGGCAGCTCAGGCCCTAATTTAATTCCATCGCTAGCTGCCAAGTCATCAAACCCTTCCAGGCTCCCCGCCGCCACCCGCCCGCTCCCTTATCTAAAACTCCACGGAAAGAAAGTATTAACGACAGGTTTTGTTTAGGTAGGACCTACACAAAAACACTCTTGCGTTCCCCTCCTTGCGGGCCGGTTAGCTCGCGCCCATGCGCCCCCAGGGGCCACTGGGAAATGAGGAAATAAAAGGGGACCCCAACTGGGTGGCTAGGAGATGAGATGGATTTAAAAAGAGGAGGCAAAAAATCTACAGGGGAAAAGATGCAAAAATTTCAGGGAGAAGATGCAGAGGGATCAGAGGCAAGCGCGGGCCCGACTCCCCTCGTGGATGCAGGTGAAAGTCAGGAGGATTGCTGCTGATGCCAGCAGTTTTGCAAATGCAAGGAGAGGAGAATCGGGACCGAGCCATTTCTGCCCCTGTAGCTCGCTGTAACGGCACCCAGCAAAGCTCCTGGCACCGCGTGCTGGTGGGCACCGCACGGTTCGTTTTGCACCCTGCCGGGGTCTGGAGCTCTAATTCTGCCTGGCTCCCAACCTGAGGGCTGGCAGCTGGGGGACAAGGAGCTTGGGGCGGCCTCCACCCAGGGGGACACGATTCCCAGTTGGCGCTGCCGGCCCCGATGCCAGCTCCAGCCTCACGCGCTGTGCAGTTACCTAGTCGTGGGCTGAAGACAAAGCAGTGACAGCAGGAGACAGACACAGAACGGAAAGGAGCAGTCAGACGAGGCCGCCGGAAACGCAGAGAGGAGGTGTTTGGATGGCTGAGGCTTTGGGGAGAGGCCCCAAAAGGGCCTCGGGGGGCTAAACAAGCAGCTGAAGCTTGCATCCCTCCCCACCCCGTACAAGCCCATGGGGAAAGCAGTGGTGTGGCGAAGCCTCCGCTAGGCTTCGGAAAGGCTGCGGGGAATCTGGAGCATCTGCCGAGCGGGAACCTCGAACCGCCTAGACCCCCAGGAGGGCGTCCCGGCTCCATCGAGGCCTCACGGGAGAGGGGCAGGCACCGTTCTAGAGGTTCAAACCCGGTCCCGAAACCACGGCGAACGCCGCCCTGGTCTAGAACGTCTCGTTCATCCCTTCCCGTCCTCATGCCGCAGGCAGACCCCATGCAAGCCAGCCAGCACAACCGCCACACGCCATGCAAGAAACCCCCAGAGCCCGGGCCCTACAGCCCATGCAGCAAGCTCGGCAGGAGAGGCAGGGCCTGGCGCCTTGGTCTCCAGGGCTGGTTCGGTCCCTCTCCCGGCCCTTTTGCCATGGAGAGAGCAAACATGACTTGTTTCCGCTTTCAGGCACTTTTGAATGAGAAGTAAGGGCGGGGAGTCAGCACGAGGCCAAAATCCAAGGTGCCCCACTCTTGTGGCCAGATGAGGGTTCAATATCTCGTGGAAATCCATGTACAAGTTTCCATTCATTTTGGGAGGGGGGTCTTTCATTTCACACTCTAGTTTTCAGGGCTTGCAGCTGCCTTTCAGCTGAGGATTTCAAAGCCCTACGGTCAGTGCCAGGTGGCCTAGCCCACTGAAGTGGGGCGAGCTACCTTGCATTTGCCGCGGGGTAAGAGCATACGCATGGGTGCTTGGGGCAAAGAAGCCCATGTACTGTATGTTCGCACCCCGTTTCACCTTTGGTAACCCGTCCATGTGCCCCATCCCTCAAAAGAACATTGGCCCCATCACGGACCCAGACATATCTGAAAGGTTGGACCCTCCAAGCCCTCTGCTCAAACACCCACGGACTTTGGAGAAGTCATCCACAGAATCATAGAAAATGGACTCTCCAATTTGTCCACATCCTTTCTGCAGCAAGGGGACCCAAAACTGGACGCAGGGCTCCAGATAAATTCATTCAGCCTCTATCCTCACCCTTGCATTTACCCCTGGCCTGACTGCACAAGGAACAAGGAGCCAATACCCCTATGGGGAAGGACTACTCTGCTCAGGTTCATTATGGACTAACACGGAGCCGTTGCTCCTCTAGATGCAGAGCTGGGAATTCAATAACTTTTGGCACAGCAGTGTCCTGATGCCAGGCCCAGGGTGGTCAAGTGAATGGGAGCAAGGACATGGCCTCTGAATAGTGCCAGACATTTCATGAACAAGTTGCCCCTCAGTAGGCACCGCCTGAGCATGCCGCTGCGGGTTTTTGTCCGTACAGGTAGGTAGCCACTCAGCCAGGAAAGAACAGGCCCACCCCTGGGGAAACTACTGGCCCAGGGTTTGGAAAGCCCTCCAGCAGCTCGGTCACGGCCCAGCTCTCATGCCGAGACAGCAGCTCACAGCCACCAAACATCAGGCCCTGGCCACCCTAAAAGCGCAGGATGTTTTACATGCACCGGTTAAATCAGCCTCGCAGCGACTCTGCCGGGGAGGCCACTCCATTATGCCTGGAGATGAAGTGCCGTCCCCAAAGCAGCATGGCAAAACGGTGGAAGAGAACCCAGTGCTCCCCACGCCTGACCCCAAAGCCATCTTTTTTCTCGCAGGACAAGCCAGGTCAGGGGGCTGGTCCATCCACAGAGCTCGGTCAACAGCTCTGACCCACCTGGGGAAGTCACTCCTGCCAAGGGCTGCCGGGCAGGGCTTCTGCTGCCTTACGGCAAGTCGCTCTCACTGCAGCCGGACAGCCTAGTCTGGCTGCGAAGGGGCCCTCTCTACTAAGGTCGAGCCTGATGCTAAGTCTATACCGTAACCGGAGGCCAGCCTGAGCTAGCTTCCTTATGCCAGGCCCAGGGCGGTCAAGTGAATGGGATCCTGATGCCACAGGCAGTGACAGCAGTGAAGGCATTGCACCCTGCACTCCAGCCTGCGCCGGACACCCAAACACAGCCCGATGGACTCAAGCAAGTTTGCACAGCTCGCGCTGCTCTGCACTGCCTGCACGAGCTGGATTCGGGCTTGCGGCAGAGCGGACAAACCCTTTGTATGCCACATCCTCTTCAAATACCACAACCACTAAAGTGGTTTTCCTAGGACAGGGGAAAACCACGAACGTGGCAGGGGGTAGTACCCTGACTGGTTAGCGTCTCACTTTCGCTTCCAGTGGGAAGATCCTGGCTACGCGCCGACTTCAGGGAAATGGGAGACTCCTCCCTAGCTTACTCCTGGCAGCCATATGGCGGAGGGCAAGCATCCGAACCCCAAGTCTCCATCTGCCAACATTTGGATTTGAAAACATCTGAAGCCCCAGGTGGGGATGAAGGATGTTTGCCGGTAGCAGGGCCACATGTGGTTCTTGAATGACTCACGGATTTGGAATTGGTTTGGCTGATTTGACTTGGGACATGAAAAATTTCCTTTAAAAAAGGCCCCCCAAAAACAAAACCCCATCCTCTCTGCTCCAGCTATGAACATAGCTGAGAGGACCACGAGTAGTGTGGGCTCAGGCAACAACCGCTTGCTCTGGCTACTGCCGGGCTCCCGCAGCCCTCAGCACCCTCCACCAGCAGGACTGGCCAGGAGACAGCATTTCCATCCCATGGGCAAGTCTGAGACCCCACCGGACAGCTCCACGGGAGGCAAATCTGCAACCCCAGACTTTTTGCACAAAACACGAGTCTTCCAAAATATGATCCTGACCATCTCCAACCAGCTGGCTGTGACCTCTCTCTTAGGAACGATGATAGGGAAGACGGGAAAAGTCAAAACAAAATATTGAGCTCATTTCCTGCGAAAATTTCAGCGGAATCAATACGCGTGCCGGGGAAACACTTCGATTGTGTCGAATCAGCACTTTCCAACAAAAAACTGTTTGGTCGGAAAATTTTCGGCCACCTGCACTCATTAGTGTCCATTTGCTGATGCACTTGCTTGTGCTTATGACAAGGGGGGGAATCAAGGCGCTGTCTGAAAGGGGAGGAGGCGGCGGGGGGGGCTTGGGGTTCTCCGTTCTGCCTTGCACCGTTCAACTCTTTGGATGACCAAGAGTTGATCCCAAAATGGCTAGCAGTCCCGCCTCTACAATCCCACCCCCCCGATGGTAGATTTCCAGTGCAGCATCGCAAGGGGTGGTAGGCAGAGATGGAGAAAACCACGGAGGGTCTGGAGTCGGCAAAGCTCCTTCCACTGGGCTTCCAACCCAAGGTGGTTTGAATCCTCATCCAGCAGCACCCCAAGGGCCAGCGTTGGGGGCAGATATGTGACACTTTGCATAGCACTTTCCAGCAGGCATCATCCCCGCCGCACCTGGGGTGGAGATGGGAAGTGCCATCTGAGCAAGGGAAAGTCTGAGACCCCACCAGGCAGTATCAGAGCAAGGTTCAGGATGCAGGCGCTCGTGCTCAGATCACCAGACCACAAGCCTCCTCCCTTTTATAAGCACTCCGGTTTTGCTCCATCTCTCCCCGTACCAGCCCCCCGGTCCCCAGCCCTGGCTGCACCGGCAATGCACCAAACCAGGCAGAGGAGAGCAGGCATATCTCCATGACCGCCGCTCTCATTGCAAGGCATCGCTGGGAGCAGGGAGGCCAACATGCAGGCCCCTGGCAATCGGCTGCATTCATGAGGGACGTCCACCCAGATGAAATCAAACCGACCCCCAAACAACTCGTGGGAAGCATATCCAAGCACTCAATACCTCGGTTTCCAGCTGGCGTGAATCCGAAAGAAATTCCTCTTACTACTAAAGATCTGGCTAGAGAGTCGAGAGTAAAAGATACAGGAAAAAAGAAGAGAGTTAGTGAGGGACAAAAGGCAAGGCAGGGGTAGGGGGTGGCCTCGGGGCCAAGCTCTGCTGAGGCCTGGAGGAAAGGCGCTGGGCATGGGCACTGCCACCCAGCAGCTGGGAAAAGGAAAGCAGTCTCGTCAGAAACAGCCCATAGCTGCAACCCACTGCAGGGGGGAGACCACGCGCGAAAGGCTGGACGGGTCACATCCAGCTCCACGTGAGCCCCGAAGGACAGAAAAGCATTACAAGAGTGAGCGAGGAATAAGAGGTGTCAGGATCCATGCAAAAGGACAGTCCGTGGAGAAGATGCCAGGAGATGGGACACGAGAACAGGTAGCAGCACCCATAAAGCTCGCTCGTGCTGCTCTTCACCCACCGCGGCTCGCTGGTGCCTGCGTGGGACTCGAGTCCTCCAGCACCCCGGCCACCCCCTTCCTTGATAGCACACCGCCCCCCCGGCACACCCCGCTGTCTCTACCCAACACCCGCTGGTGAACGGAGCCAGCTGCCAGAGTTAAACACTGTCCGAGGGAAGCGTGCCAAGTGGAGGGCTCAGCCCCAGACCCCGCGTGGCAGGCCACGGGGCGCTCACCCCGAGGAGAACGACCGCACTCCAGCCAAGCACGGCGCAGGCGTGAAGGGCAAGGGGCTGGAGCAACTCCCCACAGGGCCTTGCTTCAGCGGTGCCTCCCATCTTACCCTGGACAGGACATGGTCCTCGTTCCTTACACTAGGGCTGTCAAACCTTGGCAGGATCTGGACCATGGGGCTCCTTGCAGACCAGATGACCCCGCTCCAGTAGCAGGACAACAGCTTGTCAGCATGGCTCCAGACCCTGGGGGATGAATGCTGCCACCACTTACCTCCCCGCTCCCCTTTTCCTCTGCCCCTGATTTTAGTCACCAACACCAGGTGAAGACCCTGAGTTCAGTGACGGGCAGTAGCAGTGGCATTCAAGCCCTGGTTTCTGGAGCCACGTGGACAAGCCTGGGGGCTGCTTGTTGAACAGAGGCATCGCATGATGGAAAGGTCTTGCTGATATCGGGCCAGAGTCTACCCTGCCTGTTAGGTGCCTAAGAGGACTCGGGCACCACAGCACCCTATCCAAACCCCCGGGAATCCACGAACCTTTCTGCTTTGGAAATGCGCCAGCCACTTACTTCCAAGATGGACTCACAAGAGAGCGGCGAGAAGGTGACGGCCCCAACCCACTTTTTGTATAAAGAGTTTTTCCAGGACTTAAGTACTGCCCTGAAGCCCACTGACAGGACAGGCCTAGCAGTTGGTACACAGCATCCATCCACACTAGGATCCCCGGGCACAGCTCTTTGGTCCAGGTGGGAACTAGTTAGTCTGCACCAGCATTTCTATTCAGGCAGCAGCAAGGGAGCTGGTTGCCTTCGTGGCTCATGTACCCCACCCGATTCCTTCTAAACTCTTCACTCCGCAAGTGTTATTGGACCTCTCTCCTTTTTTTTTTTGTAATGGCCTTAATGTTGCACTAATTAAACTATTCTTTATTTTGCAACTTTGCCGTCTGTTCCCTCTCCTGGCAATGCAGCTCCTATTTCACAGCCCTGCAGACTAGCTAAATACATTCACTCAGGTGGAAATAACTTTCAGGGAAGCATTGGATGTGCTGTCAAGATGCTTGAGACAGCTAAATTGCATTTTGGGAATCTGAAAAGGAGATGCCCGTTCAATTCTAATGACTCCAAAACCAGTGAAACAACATTTTTTGTTGCTGTTTGTGGTGGTTTTGTATACGTAAGAAATGCTACAGCAAATGTAGAGTGCTTTTGTTGCAAACTTTAAAGGAATGAACAGAGGCATCGCATGATGGAAAGGTCTTGCTGATATCGGGCCAGAGTCTACCCTGCCTGTTAGGTGCCTAAGAGGACTCGGGCACCACAGCACCCTATCCAAACCCCCGGGAATCCACGAACCTTTCTGCTTTGGAAATGCGCCAGCCACTTACTTCCAAGATGGACTCACAAGAGAGCGGCGAGAAGGTGACGGCCCCAACCCACTTTTTGTATAAAGAGTTTTTCCAGGACTTAAGTACTGCCCTGAAGCCCACTGACAGGACAGGCCTAGCAGTTGGTACACAGCATCCATCCACACTAGGATCCCCGGGCACAGCTCTTTGGTCCAGGTGGGAACTAGTTAGTCTGCACCAGCATTTCTATTCAGGCAGCAGCAAGGGAGCTGGTTGCCTTCGTGGCTCATGTACCCCACCCGATTCCTTCTAAACTCTTCACTCCGCAAGTGTTATTGGACCTCTCTCCTTTTTTTTTTTTGTAATGGCCTTAATGTTGCACTAATTAAACTATTCTTTATTTTGCAACTTTGCCGTCTGTTCCCTCTCCTGGCAATGCAGCTCCTATTTCACAGCCCTGCAGACTAGCTAAATACATTCACTCAGGTGGAAATAACTTTCAGGGAAGCATTGGATGTGCTGTCAAGATGCTTGAGACAGCTAAATTGCATTTTGGGAATCTGAAAAGGAGATGCCCGTTCAATTCTAATGACTCCAAAACCAGTGAAACAACATTTTTTGTTGCTGTTTGTGGTGGTTTTGTATACGTAAGAAATGCTACAGCAAATGTAGAGTGCTTTTGCTGCAAACTTTAAAGGAATAATATAGCCCTAGGCTGCTAGCTTATTAGTACAGCTTCTTGTTAACTTGATAAAAGTAGGCATGTGTTATGTGCATCGCATCACCTGCACCCCACCCTTTTCAAGATCCTAGATCCACCCATGGTGGTTTGTGTAGGTCCTGTTTAAACAATCACCTTGCTCCCCATAGGAAGGAAGGAGTTGCGCTACCCAGCAGTGGAGCTCTCTGCGAAAACCAGGTGAGGAGATAGAAATGACCCAGCCAGCGCTGCATTTGGAAGCTGAGCCACTGGCCCTCCTCCCACGGGCCCCCGGCAGACATCAAGAGAGATCGAAATTCCCTGCCAGCAGCACGCGTGCTACTTTCCACCTGTCCCCCTGCCACAGGGGTCTTGGCTTTGTGTGCCTCGCCCGGGGCAGCACCTGGAGAGTGGCAAAACCTCCGGAGGGAACCTACCGTTACCACGGCTCTTTGGGAGAAAGAAATAAAGAGGCACCGCGGCGTCGAGAAAGGTTACCTGAGACGTAAACACCTGTGGGACTGCACGTCTTCATCTTTCCAGCTTCCGGGAATGAATGGAAATGCAAGACATGGTGGGGGAGAGATGGGGGGAGGTGGAGACGGGGAGCGAAGGAGGAGAGAGAAAAAGAAGATGAGAATGTCATGAGAGGTGATGTTAGTAAAAAGGGGACATCTGGACCAGGGGGAGGGATACACAGACTGGTCCATCAACATCTCACCTTAGGGCCAACCCCCTGGGGGCCACATGCTGGCTCATCAAGATCGTGGCACTGCTGGAGTCCAGTCCCCCTCGCCCCTAAGTGTGGCCCATGCCCCAGCTGTGTGCCCCCGAACCGGGGTTGTGCTGGGGGTGATGGACCACGCACGGTTGCAGGCTCATCTCGAGGCCAGCTGCAGGTGAAGCCGGCCTCTTATGTCCGTCTGACCCCAAAGCCCACAGCGCCAGGCCGGCAGGGGACCGGAGCACCACGCTGTCCTGGGAGGTCCCCATGCGCTAGCTCTTCAGCAGCAGATCAAGGCAGCTTCTCTGCAAGGCGGCTCTGGGTAAGGTGATGGACTGTGCTGGGTGGCTCGCCTCCTGTGTTTTCCCCAACGGAGCAGAGACACGGAGCAGATGAGCCCAAGTGCCCAGAGCATCTCCCAGGACCCCAGGCACGAGGTCTGCAGGGAGCTCCGAGTAAGTCCGGCCGGTTGATTCTGCAGGGTGCTTCATGTTCACCGTGAATCCCCAGGCGGGCACAGGGGACAAAGCACCACCCTGTGCTGGAGACAGTCCAGCAACCCCTGGGCAGAAGCAGGGAGCGCGTATAGTCCCAACACTCAGCTCTTCCCATCTCCGAGACTTCCACAGGGACCGTCACAACAGCCCCCTTTCACAAACAGGGAAACTGAGGCACAGATCAGCCTCCCACCACCCACCTCCCAAATCCCTCCCTGAAGCACTGCAAGGAAAACCCCGTTTCCTGTCCCGTTCCCACCTCAATTGCAGATGCCTCGGACCTACTGGTCACCAACCCTTTGTGCACCAGGGCTGGGGTACCTTCACTCCCCTAACAAGGTGACAAGCTGGGGCTGCGGGTTTCCCGGATGCTGCTGACAGATGGGGGAAAACCAGTGCTGGAAGTGGATGTACAAAACAGAGCTCAGCCCCAGCACACAGACAACCAGGATCCCAACTATCTCCTGTCCTGGCAGTCACAAAAGCAAGCCCAGGCTCATCACCTCATTCATATCTGTGGTGGGCTGCTTGCATGGCCAACACTCTCATGTCAGGAGCAGGCCCATTCAGCATCCCCAAGACATAAGTCCTGCCTCTGGGGAACACAGAGCTGGAGCTTTCCTGGCTGATTCACTCATATCCCTGCTGGGGATCACTGAAGAGAGCAGAGGCCCCAAACCCAGGCTGAACAGAGCCAGCACGGCGGAGGGCCCCTTGCACGGGACTCCAAGACATCTTCACGTGGAGCGGTGCGTGGGAACCGGAGCTGGCTTCTCTTCACATCACTCTGTCACTGCTGCCCCTTCGAGTTCCCAGGCTCCGCTGGCTTCCAGGAAATCCCCCTGGACCACCAAGGGATGCCCAGGGCAGCGACGGATGGGCACCGTGCCCCATGCCAGACCCCTTTACCTGGGGGGTGTTGTGCCCCACAGTCGGCCAGGATTTCACCAACAGCATGTTACACACATCCCAATCACATGCAAGGCGTTTCCGAGTAGGGTTTGGCTGAACCGGAGAACTGGCTCCCAGATGCTGGGGCTGGTCATCCCACTTGCTTCCATCCAGCTGCCTGGTTCCTGTATCGTCCACCCCCTTGAACCTCCAGGACCAAGGATGCTCTTGGGGGGGAAGCGTTTCCTCCAGAAGCTTGCACCCGAGAGCAGAGAGCAAGCAGCAGCCAGCAGCTGTTTCCTTCACCGTCATTGGTGGTCCATGCTCTTTCACGCCGACACGTCCCGTGCATCCCAGGGCCCTTGTCCACAAGCTCAGAGTGAGAAGGCAGGTGTGTGCACCTCCGTGGCAGCTCGCTCACACAGCAAGGGACTGCCCCGCTCTCTGGATCTCCCACCCCTGCACACCCCGCGCTGGTGATCAAATAGCTCACATCCCCCTGGCCCTGCTGGCACAGGCACCTGCCTCCAACTACAGGCTGCCTCAATGTGAGCAATAGAAAAATGCCCTGTGATACAACTGCCCCGTTTATATTCCCCTGGGAATGGCCGGAGTCAGGGGGAGAAAACTAGTAGGGGAAATGAGGACTGGTTGGGGAGCAAAGCAAAAGGCAAATGATGGCAGCAGGATTACCCTGTGGGCGGCTGGGAAGGGATCTGGTAGCTACAGAACAGCAGCGGTGGGCGCGGGCATTAGTGCGTGCACAGCTCGGACCTGAGCCCAGGGCAGATGGAGAAGAAGAAGAGGAGAAAGAAAGGACAGGAGGTTTCAGCGCAGAGAAAGACAGGTCTGATTCACCCTTTCCTGTAATGCCAGGCAGAGAGGCGCTCGGTGACGTGAGGAAGGCAATGTCTCGGAGAATCGGGCCAAGCCAGCTTCTGGTTCACCTGTGGAGCTCACCGCTGCAGGGGGCAGCTCTCCGTCCAATTCGAAACAGGATTCAGCATTTCTACGAACAGCACCAGCAGGTAGGAATAAAAAACAAGCCGGTTTCCTCCTGCCTCAGAGCTCTGCCTTCCCCAGGGGCAGCTGGGGAAGGGATTTACCTGGGAGATGGCGTAGCACAAAGTGAAACGTGCTGCAGAACGAGCTGGGCCGTAAGGGCATTCATTTTTCCTGGTGCCGGCACCAGGAGGAGGCAGGGAAACAGGCTGGAAGGCTCATCAGCCTGGTCATTTATACTGCAGGGATTGCAAAGCCCGTTTCAGCTGCGCACTTGGCTTGCCAGCGAACAATGTTCCCAGTGACATTGCCACACCGAGGCCGGGTAGGTTTGAACAGTCCAAGGGACCCGGGCTGGGAGTCGAAGAGGAACAGGGGTTGTTGGAGAGGATAAGAATCTGGATGGAGACCCCTTGGAGATGTGGGGTACAGCCCGGCTGGCACGAGGAGATGCGGACACAGCCGTGTGCGTGTGTGTAATACTGCAGTCCGATCTGCGCTGTGACAACCCACTCGAACCAGATCCAGGGCCTGAACCAGGGACACTGGCATCAAGCCTGCCCTATGTAAGCTAAAATGACCAGCTCCATCACCTTGGAGGTGACAGCTGAGGCATCCACCTCCAAACACGGTCCAGCCAAGGGAGGCACAACACATCCACCTGGCACCAGACACGGACACAAGCCCTTAGCAGCCAGGAGGAGCCCCTGCACACACACAGACAGGGCCAACAACAAGAGGAGACAGACAACGGGCACAACACGGAGCAGCCATGGGCTACGCCCTACCTTTCCCCCACACAAAGAAGGGGGGCGATGGTTTTCTGGCCAGGGGTGAAGCAGTGATAAGGCAGTGGGGCTCCGTCGGGCAATTTTTTCACCTCTGAGGTCCTAATTCCTCCGTTGCGGGCTCGGTGCAAATGCTCAAACATAAGAACCAGCTCTCTGGGGTGGAGGAGGGGGTCAAATAAAAACACGGAGACATTAAACCTCTCAAGGAATAAAGAGAAACCAAAAGGATGTGTAAGAACAAAGCCCGGACCGCGAGGGGCTCTCTTAGGGGGAAACTGTAAATCAAAACCATCTTGCTGGGAAGACAGTGTCTCAGTCTCAGGTAGGACCAACCAGGGCCAGATCCCGGCACCCGGGTGAGTTAGTGCTTCCTACAGTGCAGACCCTCCGCTGTCATCCATGCAGCGAATATTCAGCCTGGAGAACAAGATCGCCTTTAAAACGTGGCAGGAAGGAAAACACCAGCTCCGAGAAAGGCACAACCCGCCCTGCTTATCTCAACGGGGCGTTCACTCTGAACCCTACCGATGACAATTGAGTGTCAACTTGATAAGTGCCACCTAGGGCATGACACTGCGACATCTCCTGATGGTGAGCAGATTTCATGCTAGTGTCACAAGTGGGTGCTGCCTGGTTTGTGGGCAGAGTGGGAAAGACCTAAAGTTTTTTTTTAGCTGATTTGATTCCCATTTTACTCCTTTCCTCTCCACCCTGCTGTAAGACCAGCGTAGGTGATGCTGCTTCTAGCATTCCCCAGCATGGCTGGAACCGGGAGCTGGCACCGAGGGCTGGAGCAGAGCCTCTTTCAGCCCACTGTGGCTCCACCATGTTCAGATCCAAAGTCTATGGAAGTCAAGAGAGAGACTCCCATTGCTCTGGGTGAGATGACAATCACCACGTCACTGGGGCCTTTTAAGAATGGAAATCACGTTAGCATTTTATACCTGTGCACTACTGATCCGGGGTCTCTGTTGCTCCAGCACCAGTGTATCAGGGCCTCGTGGGCTGGCAGGAATGTATCCCCACAGCTCCCTAGCACCGGTTGGTGCTATTACCCCCTAGGGGGAGAGTGAGGGGGGGAAACTGAGGCACGGTGAGACTCAGTGACATGCCCAGGGTCACACATGGAGTCTGTGGCAGGGGCTCAAACTCTCTGGTCATGGGCTGGAGCCTGAAGCCCTGGACCACCCTCCCCCTTCAGAGGCCGCACAAGGCAGACCTGCAACGGCGTTAGCTGAGGAGGTTCAGAGCCAGACATAAATCCAGACTGGGCCCGATCTCATCTCCTCTCTAACATCACTGCACCAACTCAGTGCCCTTGGACTCAAGGCCGGCCTGCTGCTGACAGGGATGCTGCTAGGCCGTCTAACATAGGGCAGCTCTTAGCGGCTGGATATGGCAGTCCAATTTCTGTGCCGGGCAGCTGATCATCGCCTGGGCGCTGCGGTGAGCAGGGCTTGGAGGGGGGGGGTTGTTTTTCCGGGTGCTGAGGATGTCATCTTCAAAAGGGAAAATACAACAACTGTCAGACCAAAGAAACAAAAGAACCTAGCACAGGACACAACCACGGGAGAAACCAGAGGCCAAACCCGAGCCGGATGCTCGTCAAAGCCTGCGGTCAGCACGGGAAGGAGGCTTGTTCAAGGATCCACGCAGCAGACAGCAGCAGGATGCTCAGCCCTGGACAAGAGCCAGCTGTAATGCCCAGCCCTGCCCCAGGGCCCTTGCAGATTAAGATGGGCAAGTCCAAGGTAGTCCAGAAACAAGGACTCTGTGGGCCGTGTCCCTCCAACCCATGAGAGTTGGAGGCCTGGGGGCTTCCCCTTCCAATGGCATCCTGCTCTAGGGCCCGAGTTTTACCAGGGATGGCAGCCCGTACAGGTACCGGAGGGAGCATCCTCTCTTCTATGCACACACTATCCTCTCCTCCTGCCCTCGCTAACCTCTGCAAAATCGACTGGCCCGAACAACCCTAATTCCTGTTCATACCCACAGCTGCCGCCAGCCCGCGGCTCTCCAGTGGGATCCAACCCCCACGGGGGCTCCAGTACGCGAGAAACCTTGGAGATGGGGTGAGAGAGACAGAGTGAGCAGAGATGGGATGGATGGCAAGGTTGGTGGCCTCCGCGGGGAACGGGCGCTGTAGGAGATGGAAGATGATGGAGGAGGAAGTGAAGGATTTTAACAGCTGCTCCATCCCGGGGAGCAAACTCAGCAGAACGCAAAGGACAAAAGGGAGAGCCATGCGGACTTGGCTTAATAGCTCCCAGGGGTGGGCTATAGAGAGAGACCAGCCTGACCCCCCACTCCGAAACCAGTGGAAGGAGAAGGGGCTACTAGGGTGAGCATCACCACTATGTGGCAACCCAGGTACCCACATTTTCCCTGCTTCTCCCCAAAAGCCTGCAGGAGGGGCGGGGGGTGCAGATCAAAGGAGCTAGCAGGCCTGGAAATGTTCGTGGCAACCTGAGGCTGATCTCAGCTGGTTGTAGGTGCATTCAGCTCAGGTCCGACTGGTTCATCCCGGAGCAACTTCCCTGGCTTCAGTGGGACAACTGCTGCCAGTCTGAGGCTGGCAATGCTACATGCCTCTGCTGGGCAAATCTTGCCTTTTTAAACCTGTTGGGCTTTGGATGCAAATGCCTGGTGGACCAAGCTCTGAAAGGCTTCTCAGAGGAGTGGCTCAGTCCCAGAGCCAAGGCTTGCATGAAGGGACCCCATGTTGGGTAACCTCTAGAGGCTGCTTCCCCAAAGACTGCCCACAGTGCATGGTATCCTGCCCAAAACCTGAGCCTAAAACTGCTCAGAGCCATGGGGAGCTCAACCCCAGGATGCCAGGGGAAAGGCCACTGGCCTGGTGCACCGTGGGCACACAGAGTATTGAGCAAGCTGCATCCAGGATTAGCTGGGGATAAAATTCAACACGGGAACAGGCCTGGTGCCAGCCGCACTGCAGCTGGGATCACCATGCTCCTGTGCACAGGGGTCACCCCCACGTGTACAGGGATTTCTGGCGCACACTGTGGCACAGGTGTGTGCAAGCCCTCAGCAGCAGCTCATTGGTGCGCAGGGGTGACAGGCACCATCTCCCCACTCCGATTCCCAGCTGCAGCCATGGATACAGTACCTGACCCTGCAACCCCTTCGCCCCCAGCTCCAGGGGTGCAAGGAAAAGCTCCTGGCTCTGGAACTGATAAGCTGAAGGGGTTAACACAGAGCACAGCCCTTGTCTTGCCCCTCTAAGCCATGACCCCAGTACTAGAGCAGGGTCATTCTGCACCTGCCCCCGTTTTGATGACCCCAGAAGAGCAGAGAGCAGAAGCAATCCAGCCCTCGACGGGGCCAGCGGCAGCGCAAGAGACCTCCGCTGAGGCTCCCCAGGCAGGGAGCGGGACGTGGCTTTCAAAGCTGTACTCCACAGTACTCAAAAGGGAAGTCTCCATGGATCTAGAGAAAGGGCTACAGCTTCCCGGGGACAAGGCAGGCTGCTCCAGTCTTGGCATCTGATGGGACTGGCCGCGAGGAGGCTGGCTGAGCGAGCGGCACCGAGCATGGGTGCCCCATCCAGAGGCTGAAGCACTCCCAGCCCTGCCGGCTCGGGAAGCCAGAGGCCGTGTCATCCTGGAGGGCAGGGCTGAGCCACGGCAAGCTGATGCTCCAGGGACCATGAGCCCCACACGCACCGCAGGTCTCTGACCGGGAGCTGGTGGGCTGGATTTGTGGCTGGGGCCACCACTGGTGGATGCGGAGCCTCGAGTCCCCCTCCGCCACCCGCCTCCCACACCGCGTGGTCATTCCCCGTGGCGCCTTGCCTACCTGAAGGACGGGAGGACACTGTCGTAGTAACACCAAGTGGCGGTCAGGTAGGCCCTGCTTGCGTCGGTCGAGTACAGTCGCCAAGCAGCCTGTGCCGGAGAGAGTGAGGCTGTTAGCAAGCAGCATTGTGGGAGCCATTAAGGGAAGGGGACGCCGTGGCGAGAGCAGGAGCCTGGCACTTGGGCCTGAGTCCTTGCCACAGACTCCCTGTGCAACCTGGGGCAAGTCTCTTAACCGTCAGTGCCTCAACTCCCTCTCTCTGGCACTGGGAGAGCACCCTCCCCTACCTCCCAAGTGAACCAAGGGCAGATACTGTCATTTATGAGATGGTTGGATGGACCATCTCACAGGGCAATGGGCATGAGAATAGTTCCTCTGGGAGGAGAGACTGGCCTTGGAAAGATCTCCCAGCTCAGCTACTTGAAAGGAAGAGAGAAAAGTTTGCAAGTGCTGGTAGGGGGGTCAGATACTGCTGCTCTGTGGGGCAGATGGGTGCATCAGCACCGATGGGCTAGTTTGTTAATTAGGTGGCTCATGGGATTGCTAATAGATTTCCTCTTGGCACCCACACACACACCTCTAGCTGCGGGACCTCAAAGTTGGAGAGTAGGTGGCATGGTGGCACAAGGACTGGCTGTGGTGGCCCAGTTGGGGGCACAGGGGGACCGGTGTTGTGAGTGCGGAGGGGCGTGGGAAGA